>NC_139608.1:13137448-13158296 GCF_964270895.1 Podarcis filfolensis | reverse complement strand
GCGTGATTATATTCTGTTTGCCACCAGAGCCATTGGTGTTATCGGTTGCTTAATTTCAGGGCCAAGCTAGAACAGATATAGGAGATATTTAATCAGATTTCACTGTCTATTTCCAAAAGAAAAATCAACCACAGGGTCTGCGGCTGGGGGCGTGGTTGGGGTAGACTGAAATGGGTCAGGACTGCACTCACAGAAGGGGTGGGGGTGGGGGTCAGATCTTCTATCTGCACCATTTTCCTGATCTAAATCCATCCTGTAAAACTGTTATTAGCCCTGCTTAGGAATTTTCCCAGTTGGAGAGGGCATTAACTCAGGGAGACAGCTACACACAGAGACCTGCTTAAAACAGCAATAGCAATAACACAACGAGGAGACCTTGAGAGGTCCAGTGGCCTCATTTGGATGCCACGCTAAGCCATATACATTGGTACCTCTGGTTATGTACTTAATTCGTTCTGGAGGTCTGTTCTTAACCTGAAACTGTTCTTAACCTGAGATACCACTTTAGGTAATGGGGCCTCCCTCTGCTGCCGCGCCACCGCTGCACAATTTCTGTTCTCATCCTGAAGCAAAGTTCTTAACCCGAGGTACTATTTCTGGGTTAGCGGAGTCTGTAACCTGAAGCGTATGTAACCTGAAGCGTATGTAACCCGAGGTACCACTGTACATGGTTAAGCAAATTAGTCTGTGCATGCACGGGAACAAACCATAAAATGCTTGGCTTAGCAGGGCCATCTTTACCCAGGGGTACAAGGGGTGCGGAGCACCCAGGCACCGAATTCTGGGGGGCGCCAGGTGCCCGCCACTGAAACCACCTCAGATTATGTTACGTATTGTATTGAGCTGTTATGCGGCAGAGGGGTCAGGGGCCCCTTTGACACGACTGATCTCGCGCCAGCAGCAGGCAGGCAGGTGGCGCAAGATCAGTCATGTCAAAGGGGCTGCGAGGGAAACATTGCAAATTGCGTTTTAATTTCATCACTTACAGTTCAAATTCGTTTAGAGAAATCGTTAAAAAAATGTTTATTTTCACTAATTGTCAGTATTTTCTTTGACTAACTACTTACTACTTAGGGCTTTCTACTACACATGTGTTTCAGCACGCGGTTTTAGTTTTCCATTTCCGCAAAAACGCGCCTAGGGCACACACTATGAATTCCGTGAGCTGTACTTTTTCTTCATTTTACGACGAATGCTAAGCATATAAATGAGCAAATAAAAAAGTTTGTTTCTTTTTCCTCCCTTCTTTCGTAATCAAGAGATAAGGTGTAAGCGTGGTGTCTGACATAAGCATAATAAAAGTTAATTTGGGGGCTAAACTAATTTTTTTTGGGGAGGCGAACGCTGGGCGGATCTTTGCACCCCAGTGGCGCATATGCAAAAGACGGCCCTGGCATTACATCCAAACTAATGATTATTGTTTGTTTCACTGCTGACAAACCATCATATGAAGGCAAGGTTTGTTCTTCATTTCCTGAACTAAGTTTTTTTGGGAGTGGGCAAAACAAACCACAAACTCTCATATGGACGTAACGCTGAGACATCTTCTCAATATTTGCGGCTGTTTTCAGTTTGCAGATGATATGTAACTGGTGATTCCCCCCCCCCTTCACATTGCATTTCCTTTGTGCAGAAGTGAATGGAGTAGAATAATCTAATGGCAGAGTGATTTATGGAATTAATTCTGTAGATTATGTAAATTGCATAACTTCGTCACGGTGGGAAGTGAGAAGAACAGCTTAGGTTTTGGGCAGAAGATGAAATGCGGCAGAATGGGTAAAATGCTGCATGTGATTTCTGGGCAGAACGGAAAATGACGCCTTCTTACCTCCCCAGTGTATCTTATACTAAAGTATGAAAGGATTTGCTTTCACTTGCTTTTCAGAATTGTAACTATATTAGTGTGTTGTACAAAAAGAGGGGCGGGGAGTTATTTGTACTACTCATTTCAGCATAGCCCATCAAACCCACTGGCTCTGACTTCTGAGTAGATTTATATAGGATTGGGAATTCTAATCTGAAGTAGCCATGGTGAAGTCTGCAATAGGCTGGTCTTTATTTCAGATTAGTTAATCCGGAAATATTTGTCTCTGGCGCTGCTCAGTGCCCCTGGACATATTAACCCCATGAGAATTCAGTCCTCATCAGAAAAAAAAAACCCCAGTTGTCTGGAAATGGGACTACAAAGGGGCACCGATCCAAACATAATGTGAGAATCAGGTCCAGGAGCACCACTTTATACAGTAGTTAGAAACAGAGGAAGTAAACTTACTGACTACAATGGGACAATCACTCAAGGACTGTTCTCCATGACTTTCAGTAAGTAAATGCTTTCCTACCTTACACAGATTGCTATGAGGCCAAGCAGGTTTTAGCGGACAGGACAGATTATGAATCTGAAATAAATAAATTATGCCACCCAATAATAACTAATTAGTTTGCTACCTGATTATGATTCTGCAAGTGCCATCTGTTGTCTGCGGTAGTACAGCGGGATTCAGCCATAAAAGCTGCAATATCTTACGGGTAAATGAGGCATTGCTGAAAAGTTTTATAGAGCTTGGTCTTTCTTTTTTTAAATGCACTTATGCAAATTATTTTATGGGCTAATTTACAAATAGCTATACATTTCTGTTGACACTAATATTTTATTTTATATTTTCATTGATGCTCATTTAGGTCTTTCCTGGACAGCCTGGGGGCTAAACCAAATGTAGTGAACCCCTCTGTTTAAACATGGATGGACTCGGGTCACATAATAGAAAAGGAAGTCTGTGGTAGACCCCAAAAGTGATTTGTAGGTTAGGACATGCCATGCAAATACCAATATATTGCATGAACAACTTTGAAAAGGGGAGGGAGATTTAAGTTTCTACTGCCAATAGTTTTTTTGGAACCTGAGAACATTAATCTGTATACTACTGCAGCTCTTCAAGATGCAAGCCACGAAAGAGGGTGGTGCACCTAACATCTAGTGCCAAGAAGACTATAAAATTGCACATGAAATGTTTCGATCCTAAAATATGATCAAAGCCCCAAATGTTTCTGGTTTTACATTCCTTGTGGCAACATGGAAAGAAAGAAAAGTGAAATATTTCCATCTGCCTGTTTGATATTACATATTCCCTATTGCATGGGGGTTGGACAAGATCACCCTTGCGGTCCCTTTCAGCTGTTATGATTCTAAATGGATAGTCATTGTCTTACATTTTTTGTAGGCCATTCAGGTTTCAAACCTGGTTTTCATACAATAAATATTTATTCCACCCTGCCCCACTTCTCCCAGACCCAATACTCCAAGACAAAATCTTCCCCACCCCACCCAGGAATTCCAGAATGTGGACTATTTCTTTCTGAATTCTGTCTTCCCAAGTAATGGTCCCCAGGGATACCCTATCAGATACAGTATCAGTTATACTGCATGCATGGCTGGCTGTTGCTCATTGGGTCTGGTAGATCAGAAGCCAGGGAGACCAACAGTGGATGGATCCAGAGTCAATGACAGACTGAGGCAACCAACTCTAGTTTTGTCCCAGTCCTCTTCCCTCTTCCCTGCTGATTTCTGCAAGGGCAACACTTAGGCAAATGGCCACCCCCTGAACTGTTTGTAAGTAGAAAGGGGTGTGTATGGCTCTGGCTGAGAGCAGACTGAGGTTGGCCGCACCCTGTTTTCATAATGAACCAGCCTTCAATTAGTGCCAGGTTTCACTTTCAGCAAGGAATGCAAGCGCATAACATCTAATCCCAATGAATTCTCCAAGATCGCTTTTTTCCATGGCATCTTGAAATAGCTAGTTCAGAAGCTACAGACATAATACTCTTTGTAACTGGGATGTTACAAAAGATCTTTATACCTAAACAGCTCACATTTCAGAAGTGTAATCTGGGTGGTGCTCCAAGGACAGGAGAGACCCTGCGGTACCTGAAACTCCTCAGATGAAAGTGTTAAATTTGCAGGAGAGAAGCTGTTATTTTCTTATTTTCCTCTTCGTGACATCGATTTGTGTGGCTAACATTTTAGTAATAAGAGGCATAATGTAAAGCTGTGGCCTGCTGCGAGGGGGAAGTTACCCATTGAGTGAACACGGCAGGGCCTATTCATAAATATTCATTAAGTCCTGCTTCATTGAAAATGAAATTTAAGTACTTAGGATAATGGAATAAAAGTAGATGGAAGGCTCTTTCACATAGGCTAAGAAAATAGGGCTCAGGAGGAGACAAAGCAAAAGAGGTGTGTGGTGGGGGGAGGCCTGGCCATGTTTTCAGATGAAAACCTGAATGTAATGCTATCCTGATTTTTAAAGGAACTTAGACATTCATCATACCTTAAGCCAAAATACCCCCTTATAGTAGTGATGTAGCTCAATGGAAGAACATGCTGCTCTGACTGCCCATGAACTAGGAAGCCCAATTCAAAATGTTAGCCACTGGCATGGACAGCCCTAAATGCCTTGGGACCCAAAGACCTAAAAGAGGACATTTCCTAACATCAACCACTGTGGACTTGCGATCATCAGATGAGGCTTTGTTTGTGGTGCCACCACTGGGAGCTTCTTACTTGATGCTGACCTGGGACAGAGCCTTTCCAGTGGTAGTTCCCTGTTTGTGGAATGCCTTCCCAGGCCAGGTGGGTCTTCCTCTCTCAATACAGTCGTACCTTGCTTTTCAAACGCCTTGGGAGTCAAATGTTTTGGCTCCTGAACAATCAAAACCCAGAAATGGTTTTCAAACGTTCTTTGGAACCCGAACATCTGATGGGACTTTTGTGGCTTCCTATTGGCTGCAGCCAATCGGAAGCCACGCCTTGGTTTCCAAATGATTTGGACTTCCAGAACGGATTCTGTTGAACTTCCAAGGTACCACTGTATTGACTTTCAGGAGGAATTTTGAAAATCTTCCTGTTTATCCAGGCACTTGATGGACGAAAGCTCATGTTTCTGGCAACCCAGATATCAGTTGTTTGGAGAATCTTTTTAACCACATTTAGAATGTTTTAAACTGTTTTTAGAATACTTTAAAAAAAAAAATGTTGATGTGTTTTCTGCCCCGAGCTCCTTCTGGGGAAGGATGAGAATAAATCATCATAGTCCCCATCATCTCCAGGTACAACTGGAAACGACTTCTTGCCTGAACCCCTGGAGAGCTTCTTCCTGTCAGTGTGGACAATGCTGAGCTAGATGGACCCATTATCTGATTCACCACAATGCAGCTTCCTATGTGCCTGTGCCCCAAAGTCAAGGGGAATACCTGTGCACATTTCATTTCAGGAACGAAACCCTCGCTAGTCTTTCAGTAACACACACTCCACCTGCATTTTTCATTTTTCAGATGGCTTGGCTCACAATAGGTTTCCCCTGAGGTGTACCTTGTAATTCTTTGCTGTGGACGCCACAGCTGTTGAAAGAGGGGAAGAAATCTTTATGAAATTGCACAGTGGGTACTAGCTTGCCTTTGGCGTTTGAGGAAGAAATGGGCTTACTGGATCTAAGCCAGTGCGCATCAGAAGACTGGAAGAGAATGAAGTCCTGAAGGCTCGTAACTCCCCAACCAATTGCCGAGAACTCTTTCAAGGCCTACTTCCAGCCAAATGATGTTAGCAGTTCTGTGTGATGGACTCAGAGCATCTCATATCCTTCCACATCCGGGCCAGCAAAAACAGATAAGCATATTTTACATTGGAGGCCCCTATTCAAATCACATTCATGACGTGGTACACCCTATGTGCATGGCAAAGGTGGCTTCAGAAGAAACCTGGCTAGCTAGCTGACTGGGAAGAGCTGTTGCCTCTCAGCCAAGACATGGCCGGTTCTATCCATGCTACAGGAGGAGAGTAAAGGGATGGACCTTGCGAAGAGCCATAGCTCAGAGGTAGAGCATGTTTTGCACCCAGAAGGTCCCAGTTTCCATCCCAGGCATTTCCAAATAAAGCTAGGAAAGATTCCTATCTGAACCCCATCACTGGAGACAATATTGTGCTAGGGGGATCAATGGTACGAATTGGTATAGGGCAGTTTCCTATGAGGTAGGGGGCATTTCGTCCTACCTGGAGATGCCAGGTTTTGAACCTGGGACCTTCTGCATGCAAAGCAGATGCTCTGCCGCTGAAGTACAGCCCTCCTCCAACTCCCAACTCAGGGGCTTTTAAGGACTTCAGAGACTACAGCATGTTAGTATTCCTGCTCCATGATTGCAGTCATAGGATTGTTGTCTTCCACATGACGGTGTATGTTTTGACTCCAGAGTGGGAAGTGACGGAGACAGGATGTTTGTGTTACTGTGTTCCGTGAAGTGGGACTATTGTCCTTTGTTCTTTTTCTCTTTGCTGTCTGATGCTAGAGAGAGAGGGAGCCGTGTTGCAGTGCTCCGTGTTTATATGTAAACAAAGTAGATTAGCCAAAATGCTGAGTTGTTGAGGTCTGTTTCGCAACTGCGCACACTCTGCGGATCCCTAAGTGTGCCGGTGTCGGCTGGCATCTGTCGCTGTGATGTTTGGGCACAAGAAAGCTTATGAAGCTCCCGAACGATCGACCAGGAGGGAGAGAACATGCCAGTCGGGTCCTACTCGAGTGTAGGCTGAACTCCTGACACAGCATACTAGCTTGGATACTAAACTAAGCTAATTCAGGTTGCAAGACTATAGTCCTTGAGAGGGTGTTACAGAGGTCATTATATGTTTTGGAGCCTCCTCGCTGAGGACAGGGTGAGAGTGAGGGATGTCCACCCTCACACACAGAGAGATATTTTATGAGAACCTTTGCTGCCACCATGGAAATCTCTACAGTTCTTGTCTTACCAATATCAGAGCACCAAGGTTTGGTCAGGGCAAGAGGGGGTTTGCCAGGGGCGGACTGGGTGAAGGCATGAATCCACTTTCCATAGCCTTCACAGTAGAATCAACACACATTCACACCAAATGAGGGAGAAACACACCAGCCCGACAGCATATGTATGGAACTAGTGGGAGAAAAAAGAATTTAAAATAAGAATCCACATGGGACCCCCCCTCCCCCAAAACATCACTTAACCCTGCATTCTGCCCTACCAGTGCAAATCTGGCAGCCTGTTGGATGTCTTGGGTCTTTTGTTTTCAGCTCACCTCCCCACAACCTACCAGTAGCATTGATCTGCAAGAAGCTGCCTTATACCAATTGGCCCATCAAGCTTAGCTTTGTCCATGTTGACAGGAAGCATCTTTTTTTCTTTTCTTTATTGATTGAAAACTTTATAACAGAAATATACAATAGATTTTATAGGCAAAATGAAAAATGCAAATAAACAGTTATTCATTCTTTAACATCTTACCAGGTGTCAGGAATGAACCAGCTCAAAGCAAAGGATTACAGCCAAATGCAGAAAGCAGCCAGGTACAGGGAGGCTTTGATGTTAGTCAGACAGGGGAGAGCCGGCAGCTGCAGAAATCGGCTCTTCCTGACCTTGACGGGCGAACTGATAAGACAGTAGCTGAGAGCAGGCTAGAACGCAGCCAAAGCACGCCGGAAGCTCAAATGGGTGTGGATAGACAAGGGAACAGTTCGTAGGAAAAAGAAGAGATAGGCACTAATCCAATCTCTCCAAGGAGTCGGCGAATGGGAGGGCTTCTAAATAGGAAGCAAAACAAACTACGCAAGGGGCATCATTTCAATATATTCTGTAAATCCCGGAAGGAATCTTCAGAAGCGTCATCATGAATAATGATGCAGGAGGCTTTGTTAGAGCTGCCCGGAGCTATCTGTTTGTTTTTGCAATAAATTCTCCTTTTAATCATCTACGCTAACTGTGTTATCAAGCTGGAAACCTTGACTCCTGACACCAGGGTTTCAGACAGGGTTCTTCCCCAGCCCTGCCTGGGGATTGAACCTGGGACTTCCCACAGAGAAGCAGATGTTCTACCAAGGATGTGTGAACCTCCCCCCTCCCCCAGCTCACATAATGTCTGATGAAGGAAGTTCATGAAAGTACAGTTTCCAACCCCTTCCTTTCCACTGCAGCCACCTGCTCCCTCAAAAGGCCTTTCAAGGGCATTCAGGAACATCCTGAAGAACATGGGATGGGGTTGTGACCTGGGGTGGTCCCAGAGAGAACAGTAGCCCTTGCTTCTCTACATGATTTGCAGAAGAGTTATGCAAGAAGTAAGAATAATCATGGGGATTTCCTGATTTACTTATTTTTGGTGATTTTTAAATGTCACTGAATTCAATTACCCTGATGTAGGTTTTTCATCATTTTTTTTAAATAGAGAATGCACATAGCCCACATTTCATTTATTTATGTTAAATTTCTATACTGCCCTTCATCCAAGGGTCACGGGGCAGTTTGCAATACAAAAACACAAAATTGTGTACCATAATAACAAACAATAACAATAACACCCCTCTCAGATTGATAAAACGATTAATAAAGTCATCATTCTTTATCAATCTAGCCCCCCCCCCAATACCAAATAATGAATTAGCACCCACGTGAGTAAAATGTGCATTTTATCTTCAAGTGTAAGATAAGCTGAGGACACTTCTTTTCTCAAAAGAAAATAATAATTGCATTATTAGCTTTTGTGTTGTAAATAGGTTTCCAATTAATATTTCCTTTATGCAGATGTGAAACCTTGAGAATACCAAGTCCTTGAGATCCCCCCCCCCGCCCTTTGTAGTGTGTAACTAAAGTTTCCAAATTGCCATTCTCAGCTGAGGATGTTCCACAAGATTGAAGAAATGACCTTTACGGTGCAATAACATTCCTTAGCCGTCAGGAATTAGCACGTTGCATCTATCATTCTTGCAAGCCTTTAAGGTATGTGCACAGTTCTGTTATGTCATTCCTGTAATGATGTTATAGCCTTGAGAGAGACTTTGCTCTCCTCAGCGCAGCTATAGCCCAGAAAATTTGTGCTCTTGTTACTGCTTTATGTTATTACCACCATGTGATGTGTCACAAAATAGAACTTTCTCTTTGCTTAAAAAAATGTGTTCTGTAATCTTACGGATGCAATTATTTTATGTTATTTTATTGGTGATTCCAGGTCACTATGTTCCAAAACTTTAGGAAGGTGGTTGCAATACTTTTCAGGTCCATGGCAACTTCCTTAGAAGGTAGCCAAGCCATGTTCTTCTTTTTTTCTTTCTTTCTTTCTTTCTTTCTTTCTTTCTTTCTTTCTTTCTTTCTTCCTTCCTTCCTTCCTTCCTTCCTTCCTTCCTTCCTTCCTTCCTTCCTTCCCTCCTTCCTCCCTTCCTTCCTTTGGTGATCACTTGTAGCCGAGTAAGATTGTCTTCCACAAACACGGTTTTAACAATGAGTCTGTAGGTGACTGTGGAGGCCAATTCTGGATCCACACATCCTTCTACAGTGGGGACATTGGTTTCCAGATGGACGTTGATCACAGTGAGGGTTTGCTAAGCATGCCTTCCTCTTAGCACGTTTCTCCCTTGCGTCCTGAGTTCAAGTTCTCCAATTGGAGCGCTCGCAAGCAAGTGTTTCCCAATTGTTGGTGGGTTTTTTTAAAAAAATTGCCTTGAGAGAGTCTTTAAACCTCTTTTGTTGACCACCAGCATTACGCTTTCCATTTTCAAGTTCGGGATAGAGTAGTTGCTTTGGAAGACGATCATCGGGCACAACATGACCAGTCCAACAAAGTTGATGTTGAAGAATCATTGCTTCAACACTGCTAATCTTTGCTTCTTCCAGTACGCTGGCATTAGTTCGCCTGTCTTCCCAAGTGATGTGTAAAAATTTTCGGAGTCACTGTTGGTGGAATCTTTCGAGGAGTTGGAGATGGCGTTTATAAGTGGTCCATGTTTCACAAGCATACAGTAAGGTTGGTAGTACAACAGCTTTGTAACCAAGCATTTTGGTTTCCCTGCGAATGTCCCGGTCCTCAAACACTCTGCACTTCAGTCGGGAGAAAGCCGCACTCACAGAGCTCAGGCGATGCTGGATTTCGGCTACAATGTCGGCCCTTGTGGAATGATAACTGCCCAAGCCATGTTATTCTGGCTTCTCACAGACACAGGATCATGGAACTTAACATTATCAGAACCATACAAGGAGAAGCCGCCCCACTTAGCGGAATAGGAACAGGCTCTTAAGCACCGTTGTCCCTTCCATGTATCCTCTTTTCTTGGTGTATTCATGAAATTTGTGCCATGATTCCATGGGTCTGGGAAGAAGACTGTTAAACTTGTTGTAATTCTTTGAGGGGGATAGGGGTCTCCTAACAACGTAGCTGGATTCTTTCAGGAGAAGCCATGGCTGTTTGAAGTGGCATGATATTGCTTTAAGTGTATGGTGTTGATGAGACCATAGTCTGATAATGAAAAAGCATTAAGTCAGAACCAGACCACACAGTGGCACCAGCTATAGGGGGCACAAGCGGCTCTGTGTGCCCCCTGCCAGGAGCCAGGAGGGGGCTAGGATGCGTGAGGGCGAAGATCGCCCTCCAAATATCCTGCCCTCCCCAGTGCATGCTGTGGAAAGGAGGAGGCCAAGCGTGGAGCCCAGCTCCGTGCTCCCAATTCCCCACCTAGTGTACGAATGCCGGCAAGGGTGAGACGCACATAACCTGGCGTGCAAGCGCTTGTGCACTGTGTGGGGGCAGGGTGTGTCATGTGATGAGCCCCCTCAATGGGGAGGGCAAGTCAGTGCCCCCTGAGACTGCATAGTAAGAAGGAATTAGAGACTATGGTATTGAAGTGATCATAGAACCATCGAATTGTAGAGTCAGAAGGGACCCCAAGGGTCTAGTTCAACCTCCTGCAATGCTAAAGCATCCATGACAGATGGTATAAGAAGCAGAAGGCATTGTACAGCAGAGAGGGAGAAAGTAAAACACCATGGAAAATGGAAAGATAAATGAATAATAATAATAATAATAATAATAATAATAATAATAATAATTTATTATTTGTACCCCACCCATCTGGCTGGTTTTTCCCCGGGCACTCTGGGCGGTTTCCAACAAAGATTAAAAATACATTAAAATGTCACACATTAAAAACTTCCCTGAACAGGGCTGCCTTCAGATGTCTTCTACATGTCAAGTAGTTGTTTATGTCTTTGACATCTGGTGGGAGGGCGTTCCACAGGGCGGGTGTCACTACCGAGAAGGCCCTCTGCCTGGTTCCCTGTAGCTTTGCTTCTCGCAGGGAGGGAGCTGCCAGAAGGCCCTCGGTGCTGGACCTCAGTGTCCAGGCAGAACGATGGGGGTGGAGATGCTCCTTCAGGTATACTGGGCCGAGGCCGTTTAGGGCTTTAAAGGTCACCACCAACACTTTGAATTGTGCTCAGAAACGTACTGGGAGCCAATGTAGGTCTTTCAGGATTGCTGTTATGTGATCTCGGTGGCCGCCCCCAGTCACCAGTCTAGCTGCCGCATTCTGGATTAGTTGTAGTTTCTGGGTCACCTTCAAAGGTAGCCCCACGTAGAGCGCATTGCAGTAGTCCAAGCGGGAGATAGATTGAAGCATGCATGTTAAACTTTTGAAAACTCAATAAAATATTATTACAATAATTTTATTATTTATATGCCCCCCTCCCCAACTGACTTGGTTCCCCATAAAGTGTGCTTTTGTAGTCCTTCCTCACTATGTAGGAAGGATTGTTTGTTTTTTCGGTGAGGCCCCACATCCTAGTCTATGAATCAGTAGCTTAAAATTGCAGCTCAAAATAAAATCAGGAGTAAAGCTGCTTACAAAGCCCTTCTCATGCACCCCTTTGATTCATTTCAGCTTCACTGGACCAGACGTGACACTCTGTGGATGGTACCCCTGGACTTTTCAGTAATGATTAACATGTCCAGAGAAGGCATGTCTGGATTCACTGGGTTATTTTGTTAGCTTGGCTTATTAACCCAATTTTTAGGGCCGGATTGACTATTAAATAGGCAAATATATTGTGTCGGGCTTGGGGAACTGCTCGTTCTTGCCACTTAATGCACTTGCCAAAGCTTCAATGCAGGAGCTAATAAAAATGAATTTACTTAACCAACCAGCCATTAATGCAAGAAAAGAATTTTATTTTCCCAAGTTTAAAAGTGAGTCCAGGAAAACAAATAACAATGCAGTTAAATATATGTCTGCAGTATATTTAACTGAGTTTATTTCATGTGCCACATGGATCAAAATCTGATTACATTTTATTTTATTATAGTAATTAAACTGCAGGTGTCATTAGAATGAGCTACATTTAGGCTTGTAAAGCGTAAGGTGCCCTACTGACTTGGAGCGTTCACCCTGTTAAAATTGTTAAGGTACCCAAAGGAGATGAGGCACAGTACTTGCTCTGGTGGCAGCTGTCAGAATGGGTTTTGTTAGAAAAAGCTAGGAGGTCTGTTAGAGCGAAGTGGCTTTTGCCGACGGCACCAAGGGAGAGCGAGGAAAGTCAGGCCACTAAGCTCACAAATTTCTCAGGCTAATAACCTGCCATGAGCATCCAAGGGTGTAACAAACCACGGGGACACCAGGATCACACCACCTTCAAAAGAGGTGATGGAGCCACTGTTATCCTCATCTTGCAAGGTACCATCACTTTTGTTGTCTATCTGAAGATAGGGACCTTTCTCTCCATTTTTGCTTAGATGAAGTATCCACTAGTGGGTGGTGTTTTTGGGGGGTGGGATGCAGAGAGGCTTAACTGACCCCCCAGCAGGTGAGTCACTGCTGCTTACCTGTAGGAGGACAGCAGGGAGGGCTGTGTGGTAGAAATGCACTGACAACATTGCCGGATTGACTCTGCTGGTGTGTTTTCACCACGCCACCCTCCCTGTCGCCTCATTCCTCGCTGGCCCGGGAAGCAGCAGAGACTCACCTGCTAGGAGGTCAGGTGAGTGCTACCATGCCATCCACTACTAGAAGAGCTTTGTACAGTCATGGTACTATATAACGATATAGTGGGCAGAGTGTTAGGCTAGGACCAAGGAAACTGGGACTCCAAGCTCCAACCTGCTCATTAATGCAAGATCTGGTTATTTCATATCAGAAGTCGTGAAGACTGAATTCTTCAAGCATCCCTAAGAAGTGCTTCACACTGTTTCTGTTTATATGAACACAGCGTCAGCTTCAGTTTCCTTTTCTTCCCAATGCCTGGTTGCATGTTGGTCATTAGGATGAATGGAAATAGCAAAAGCTTTTCTCTGCCTTCCTTGTTCAAAACAAATCAAGAGACTTGCATGAAGATTTATAATTATGAGGAGAGAAAAAATGAAGCTCTCCCCCATCTTTTTTTAATAACCAGAAACTAACGCAACGGGCTATATTGATTCATTCTGGGGTTTTCATTTTCCCGTCTTTAACAAAAACAGAATCGGAGAAGCCCCCTGCATGAGCATTCATGTTTGCTGGCGTCCATCTTGTCAGCTAAAATAATTCATTGATCACTAATCACCTGTGGTTGTTTGCACACTATAGTTTCCCTGTGTGGCACAAAACCGCACCAGGGCTCATAGGTACCACGGGAAGTAATCAATAACAAGGCCTCATGAAGTTCTTAGTGAGAAGACTCTGGAAGGCTTTTGTGGAGTGGGGAGAAAACAGTTATAAAAACAAACACTCCTTTTGACTGCTAAGAAAGGTCTGTCTCACATTCCCCTATCTGCCTTCCACAGTCCACCAAACACTATAGGAGTCTCAATCTACTCCCCTCCCCTCATATCTCTCTTCATGTTACAAATAAAGTTGAACACTTACTTTTTGATCTCTTCCTTTTGCAAAGCCTGACAGGATATATATATTTAAATCCTACCCATATCTATGCAGAAGTAAGTCCTGAATTCAATGGGGCTTACGACCAGGTGAGTCGCATCAGGATTGCAGCCTTAATCAATCTCAGACTAATAGCACTTTTAGAGTTTACATTTTCCCCTGGTACTCATAAATTGCCCATGGAAATTCACAACCCAAAGGCTGCATGGTTCTCTAGAAAGGATTTGCCATCTTTGGAAAACAGCCATGCAATGATTACTGCGTCTGTGTGCGATTCCTAGTTGCATTATTCAGTAAACTAAGTGGCATAACCTTCTGGATTTGACGAATTGTCAAAACATCAGAACCTAAATTTATTATCTCATTCATTCAGCTGCTGTAATTATTCTTGGGAAGATGGAGATGTCTGTAATGGCCAAGTATTTGGACAGAATTTCTGAGTTGTTCATATTTAAAGGAATGGCCCGTTCCCAAATGTTAAGCTGCATAAGACAACCAGAATCCCCTTGATTGTGCAGATTCAGAGAGACTTTGGGGATGTCAGTTAATATTTGCACGCTGGATAGTTCAGTGTGTCGCTCCAATTATCCGAAGCTCGATCACCGTGTGTAATCATAATTTGTTCACCAAACTACCCAGGCCTGTCAGAGCAGTGGCTGAAATTAAGCCTCTGCCGCATGCACACAGCTTATGAAAAATTGAATGGCAGTCCATTTTCACAAAACATGACAAACACAAAAGGAAATTACGAATTAATTTTAAACCCCCTCCTAACAGGGCCTTATCAAGCTGAGGGAGCCTTTGTCTTACTGAAGAATGGCATCCAGGCTGATATGCTTAATTAGTATCAAGCATCTCTAAATGGCTGCTGATTGACAGTCAAAATCACTCAGTGCCCTAACTCTGAAACCTGCTCCAACTTGGAGTTAAGAACAGAACAATTGGCTTATGGAGGCAAAATAGAATCTGCTGACATGACTAATGAATTAAACACACATCGGTTGAAATGTGCCTGGCACCCACATAATGCGCAGGACAATTAAAATAGTCTATGATTGAAAATTAATGGAGCATAAGGCTATCAATAGCTATTAGTCAGTAGCTGTCAACAGGGTGGAGAGGCATTGCTCAGCTGGCTTCCCAACATGGGGGTCACTGCTGGTAACCAAGAGGGAGAGGGAAGAGGAGGCAGGAGGTTGGCACAGTGTGGGCACAGTGGCAGATCCCATCTGACCCTCCAAATCCTGTTCCCACACTGACCCTCCAGCTCACCCATCTCACTTTTGGTTACTGGCAGTGAGCTTCTTATTGGGTAGCCATTTGGGCAATGCCACCCCCTCTGACTTCTGGGCACTACTGCTATTAGTCAAGATGGCTATATGGCATCTGCATGCTCACTTTCCTTACTTCTGAGACTGACAGGGTTCATGTGTTCATATGCTGGAAGGATCTAGTTGGCCTTTGTTTGAAACAGGATTCTGGGCTAGATGGATTTTTGGTCTGATTCATCGGTGCCCTTTTGTATGGCTAAGCAGGAATGAGATCTCAGGGTTGTGATGACAGGTTGACTCAGTGTGCAGTGCCTACAGAGTTCATGTTAGGGGTCATTAAGAAAGGGACGGAAAATACAATGGCTAACACAGTACTCCTTTATACCAATCAACGTTGCAACCAGAAGTGAAATGCTGTGAGCTGTTCTGGCCATTGCAACTTTTTTTTTTTTAAAAAGGGGATATTGCAGAGGTGGAAAAGGTTCAGAAAGGGGTAATCAAAGCAAGAGGTTGGAGCACACTTCTGTCATTTCCCCAAGAGCTTGGAGAAATGATAGAGGTATGTAAAGTTGTGCATGTTTTAGAGAAAGAAGATAGGGAACACTTTTCCCTCCCCTCTCATAATACTAGAATGCAGCTGTAGCCAATGAAGTTGGATGGTAGGAAATTCGGGGCAGACAAAAAGAAAGTACTTGTTCACACGTAGTTAAACTATGGCATCTGCTGCCACAATAGGTAGTGGTTGCCATTCTGGAGGATAAGGCTGCTAGACATGATCGTGCTATCTGTCTGTCTGTCTGTCTGTCTGTCTGTCTGTCTATACACACAGCCTCCCTGCATGATTTGATGCAATATGCCTCCGACTTCCAATTGTGGAGGGTCAAAAGTGGAAAAATATTATTGCATTCACTTCCTGGTTTGTGCTTCCCATTTGCATGTGGCTAGATACTGGGAACAGAATGTAAGACTGACAGGGCATAAGTTTGATCCTATAGGGCTCTCCCTTCTGTCCTTCTGTCCTTCTGCTCAAATGATAAGGAGATTACGAATGTTCAGATGAGGTCGCTTAGCACAGATCATTCTTCTGATAGGCTGATTCATTTCTTCTTAATGTCTTGGGTTGGCAATGCCTTAAAAGTCCATTGCTGAGACTGTTTTTAGACTCGTTGCTGGAAATCTAGCACGCTTGTGAAAGAACAGCAAACATGATCATGGCCCAAGTGCCCTTTAAGTGTTGTCTGTTGGCTTAGTTTTGAATGGGAAAATCCATTCCCTTCCCTGCCATGTTTTGGGTTGGCTTACTATGAAGCAAGCAACATGGACCATTTTGGAATAGGTATGAGCAAATGACATATATTCTGTTCCTTTATTGTCCCATTGCTCCATTCTTTCATTTGACTCTTGCCAGATTCCAATAAAGCAGGTGATTTTCCAGAATGGATTCTGGAATTGCAGTTTTCAGTTCCTTGGCTTCACTGGTGTTGATTGTTGATTCTGTGTTATTAGCCCACCTTGATGCGTTTGTTCATCTGATTGCATCAAGGCAGCTTTTTTGTGTGCTCTTTACTGCTATGCACCCCTCCAGTTGTGTAATGGGGGAAAGTACGCAGAAGGATCTCATTAAGCATATGTGCAACTGCATCGACATTGCTTTTCTCTGTGTTTTGTCAGTGCACATCTGTGCTTCAGTGATGTAGAGGGGAGGCAAGACACAAGTGAAGAGAAGGAACTGAAAGAACTCAGTGGATTGGAACAGCATCAGTTTTGCTTTGGAAAAAATAACAGATAATTTGGGACCCTAAAATCCAGAGAGAAATTTGGGTGAGAATTTGGGGGAGTGTCCTTCTGTAAGAAAGTGTTCCTCATGTGGAGCTAATGTGAGAGAGTCCATTGCAGCAAAAAAAGGATGCGCTCAGTTTTGGAAGCCCAGATTCCTTGCAAGCTGTGAATCTTGGAGTGGTAGGAAGCAACCATATACCAAGTTGGACCATTAGTCTATATAGCTCAGGGGCATCAACTCTGACTGACAGCAGCTTGCCAGGGTTTCAGACATGGATCTCAACCAGGCCTACCTAGAGATGTCAGGGATTGACCCTGGGGACTTTTTGGCTCAACCACTGAGCTACAGCTCTTGTCCAAAGGTCCTTTAACCTGAATTATCTCACACAGGTTGTGGATAGGGGCTGTATGAGATGATGATGATGATGATGATGATGATGATAATAATAATAATAATAATAATAATAATAATAATAATTTATACCCCGCCCATTTGGCTGGGTTTCCCAAGCCACTCTAGGCGGCTTCCAACAGAACACTAAAATACAATAACCTATTAAACATTAAAAGCTTCCCTAAACAGGGCTGCTTCTCAAAAGGGTGTCTTCTAAAAGTTTGGTAGTTATTTTTCTCTTTGACATCTGGTGAGAGGGCGTTCCACAGGGCGGGTGCCACTACCGAGAAGGCCCTCTGCCTGGTTCCCTGTAACTTGGCTTCTCATAGCGAGGGAACCGCCAGAAGGCCCTCGGCGCTGGACCCCAGTGTCCGGGCAGAACAATGGAGGTGGGGATGCTCCTTCAGGTATACTGGACCGAGGCCATTTAGGGCTTTAAAGGTCAGCACCAACAAGAATGAATTGGGAAAACTGGAAATCAGGGATTGAATAGTGGCAGGGTTGTGTGTGTGTGTGTGTGCGCGCATGCGGGCAGGCGGGCGGGCGCTATTATGGCCTGCTAGCCATGATGGCTTTGTGCATCTTCCAGGATTGGGGGAATGTGTGTCCCATGGATCATGGTATGCTAACACTTTGTATTTCGTGCCACAATGTGGAAAGGAAGGAAAACAGGAAGGAAAGATGGGTCATGTATGCCAATGACTTTCTGTCAGCATTGGGAGCTATGGGTTATGTATAGATGGCAAAAAGAGATGGAGATATAGATATGTAGATATGGATATGGATACATCACCAGAGCCCATGCATCTGCAAAAATAATTTGCAGAGGTCAACTATTGGTTCAGAGTTGTTTTTATTTGTCAAAAGCATTAAACAAAATTGTATGGCCATTTGTATCTTCTGTTGCCTCCCATTTAATAACCACTGGGTCAAACATTGTTTCACATCCCTGTAAATTAAAACCTCCCTTCAAATGGATGGCTAACATCCCTCAACAGCAGGAAATAGAATTTATTAGAGTCCTTTCTTAAATGGCATGCTGAGCCAGATAATTGATGGAGCAATATAACAGATTATTAATGGTGCTGCCTCCGCTAATTCTATTGTATGCACTTTTAAAGACGACAGAGGTAAATTCTATCTTTTTCTTTGGAGTTTTCCTTCTCTCTCTTTTGAGAACATATCAAGATTCCGAGAGTGTAAGCTATTTAATGCGTTTCTATCCATTCATCCAAGAATAGACTCTGTGGGATTTTGTCTCATTTTATCCTTACAATTATAGTTGACACCTTATTTCTCCCCAAAATAAATGTTTGTTATTTAATTCACTTTATGGATCACTTCCTCTAAGATATCTCAGAGGCATTTCAAGGTTTGTGTAGAGCAAAGGTGGAAAACCTTTGGCTCTCCAGATGTTCCGTAATTACAGCTCCCATACACCTTAGCAACCATGGCCAATGGCCAGGGATGGTGGAAGCTGCCACTGAGCAACATCTGGAGGGCCAAAAGTTCCACACACCTAGTGTAGAGCTTGCTGCCCAAGTGAAACATCCAAAGAATTTGAAGAGAAGCAAAAATAGATTAATCACTGGGATATGGGGGTTTGGGCTGGGTGTTCATCAATGATACCCAGCTCTACCTCTCTTTCAAACCAGAACTACCATACTTTTAGAAGACATCTGAAGGCAGCCCTCTTTAGGGAAGCTGTTAATGTTTGATGTGTTACTGTATTTTAATATTTTGTTGGAAGCTGCCCAGAGTGGCTGGGGAAGCCCAGCCAGATGGGAGGGGTATAAATAATAAATTATTATTATTATTATTATTATTATTATTATTATTATTATTATTATGTTAATAAGCCTGCACCCAGTGGAGGGAAGTGAGGCAGGACTGACATAAGTTCTGAAGTGGCAGAATACTCTTTACCACTTCAAAGTGCACATGGGGAAACCGTATTCCCTTGGTAACACAACACTCCCTTATACAACACCCCCACTTCACGCAAGTGGAAAACTGGTGCAAGATGAAGAGGTGATAATATTTATTATGCCTTTGCAATGTGTCAGTTGCCTTGCTGCCTTGACCCTGCCTCTCTCCCTCCTGGTTAGCAACAGCAACCTGCCTGCCAGGAAGCTTGCGTAGCTGCTTCACCCCACCCAGCTGGCCAATCCAGGTGGGCTGGACTCAGAGAAGTCCCTCCTCTCCATCAAAGGACATTGGTCTTTTATTTCTCCATAAGGTAGTGCAGCCCTGTCTTTAACACGACTGGACTCTACCATTCTACTCCGCAGCGGGTCAGCATAGCTGTACGAGGAACGGTAGTCAGCCTGGCCTCTTTAGTTCAAAGTTCAAATAAAATGTGGTACTGCATTGTCTATGTGATACTAAACATCTCTGGTGTTTCCTCTGACAATTCTAAGCCATAGCTACCATTGGAATATAAGCAGAAGCAAATATAATAACCTTTTTTATGCCCAGTGCCCTCTATAGAGATCAGAAATATAAAAGAGGGAGCAAGGCTAAGGCAATACTGTAAATAACTGTTATAAAGATGCTTAAAACTATAAATAACTGTTGTAAAGTTGCTTGCACTGTAAAAAGATGAGCGAGTCTTTGAGGCCATTCGAAATGTATTTTTGGTTTTTAAATAATGAGTAATAAGAGGCTGGGTTTTAGTATTATTTACTGTGTTGCAATTAAATTGTTGATCATATACGCAGGCTTGGCAGGAGCAGCGCATTAATTTATCAAATGGTAGGAGAAAGAGCGAGAAGAGCCTTGGCAAAACTGTGGGTCTGGTGGAACAGCAATGACCATTACTGCAGAAAAGGGACCCCCCTCCCATTTGTAGGAAAGAGAGACAGTCTCTGAATGCATGCTGTTCTTGCAGGCACAAAGCACTCTGTCTTCACCCATTCATTAACCTCATCCATTCATTAACCTGATTAGAGCGAACAGTGCTAGGTACCTAATTTTCTGCTCATGCACTCTGCAAAGACAAAATAAAATGGGTCTCTTCCAAGGCCCAAACCATAAGTAGACATATTTAACGGAATGGTTACAAAGTGAGTTGTCCAAGATCACTAACCCCTGAACTCGCTTTGATCACTTGTTTAGTTTCACGTTCAAGGGGTATACCAGGGTTTGAACTGAGATCAAAACAAGTGTGTGGCTGAGGGGGAGGACAGACATACATTCTGAAGAGTAGTGAAAGTGATAAAGGGACCCCTGGCCATTAGGTCCAGTCGTGACCGACTCTGGGGTTGCGTTGCTCATCTCGCTTTATTGGCCGAGGGAGCTGGCGTACAGCTTCCGGGTCATGTGGCCAGCATGACTAAGCCACTTCTGGCGAGCCAGAGCGGTACCTATTTATCTACTTGCACTTTGACGTGCTTTCGAACTGCTAGGTTGGGAGGAGCAGGGACCGAGCAACGGGAGCTCACCCCGTTGCGGGGATTCAAACTGCCGACCTTCTGATCGGCAAGCCCGGCAAGAACCTCTATTTTTTCTGGGTTTTCTGAAACATGCAGGTAGGCTATAGGAACAGAACACATGCTCTGCTTCACACTTTCTCCCTTCAATGCACAGGTCACAAGAGGACAGGGCATGCAAATACAGCCTTTCTAATTGCATGGAGGAAGAATGCCTGCAAAGAACTTTTGCTGAATTTCTTGCTCCCACATTTCAGAATGCCTATGTGACTTTGGGGTAAAGCG
>NC_139608.1:13104421-13137248 GCF_964270895.1 Podarcis filfolensis | reverse complement strand
GGGCAGGATACAAATAAAAGGTTGTTGTTGTCTATTATTATTATTATTATTATTATTATTATTATTATTATTATACATTTGTATAACACTCTATAGCCACAGGTCTCGGAGTGGTTGGCAACACAAAATCACAATATAAAAATGCAAAATACATAATAAAAACAAAAACAAGAAGAACCCAGTAATCCCATCCACAGTATGGTGTCTGAGCACTTTAAAATAAATGTAAAGTATAGGATGCATAATATCTAATACACACTTTTGACAAAAGTTCCCCAGTATATTCTTGCAGAGAAGCTCATAAAATGTGGGCTGCACGAGGTTTGTAGCTGGTTGACTGACTGACTCCATAAGAGTGCTCACTAATGTTTCTGCATCCTCCTGGGGGGGAAAGTGCCAAGTGGGGTTGCTGCAGCCAAACATCTTTATAAATGACTTGGATGAGGAAATTGAGGGGGTGCTAATAAATTTTCAGATGGCACCAAACTAGGAGGGGCAATTAATGCCACAGAAGAGAGAGTCAGGATTCAAATGACCTTAACAGCTTGGAGAACTGGGCCCAAATGAACAAAATGAATTTCAGTAGGGACAAATGCCAGGTTCTACATGTAGGCGGGAAGAACCAGCTGAGCAAATATAAGAGAGGGGACAACTGGCTTGCTAGTGATACATGTGAAAGGGATCTAGATGTCTTAGTAGAGCACAAGCTGAACATGTGTCAACAGTGTGATACAGCAGCAAAAAGAGAGAGCTTATTCTATTGTAGGCTGCATCACCAGAATTATAGTGTCTCAATCAAGGGATGTAATAATCATGCTCTATTCTGCAGGATTATGGAATGGGGTATGTTTAGCCTGGTAAAGAAGAGACTGAGAGGGAGACATGACATGATAGCCATTTTCAAATATCTCAAGGGCTGTCACATGGAGGATGGAGCAAGCTTGTTTTCTCCTGCTCTGGAGGATAGGACCTGAATTGATGGCTTCAAGTTACAAAAAATGGAAATTATGACTAAAAATCAGGAAGAACTTTAAGAGCTGTTTGACAATGGAACAGACTCCCCCAAAAGCTGTTACTTGGAGATTTTTAAGTACAGGTTAGATGTCCATCTGTCATGGATGCTTTAGTTGAGATGGCCCTTGGGGTCCCTTCCAACTCTACAAGCCTATGATGCTATGAACCATCTTACTCTCCTCCTGTCACTCATCCTTCCCTGTTTTGAGATGGCATGGAGATTGGTTTGGCTTGTCTTTGAAATAACCAAGACAGAGTTGCTCCCAAAGAAGACTTTCAATACTCAAAACACACTGTGCAGCAAAGGATCTTCTGCTCAGCTATGAGGTCTCCTTGGCTTTTCGCTTCCAATTATTCTCGCTGGTCTGGTATATCTTGTTTTCTCTAGACATGGCGCAATAACCATGTGATAGTTTTGGTGTGCATGCATTTCTGCAGTGCAGTACATCATACAAGAGTACCTTTCCATAGTAATCCATAGGTTTCTGTCCCTATACTAGGTGTAAACAACCTGAGGCTACAGCCACAGTCACTCAGATATGATATGTCAATGTATGATTGTTACCCATGGAACAGTCAGCATCTTTCTTCCAGATACATTTTTAAGGCTTCCTGAATCAGGGGGCGGTGGAGGGCAGTGAATGTTTTATGCATAGCTGCACACAGTATGTATTATGCTTTTTGCTTCCGGCTCCCAGAATGCAAGGTCTAGGGATGCGAAGGGACAGGAAGCGATGCTTTCTGAGCGACTAACATGTGAGCTTATGAATTTCACAATTTCTTTTACCACTAATGTCAGACTAGGTGACTTGCATAATGAGCCCTGTCAAAATTTACAATGGGGCATGTTTTATTCAGCATGATGACCTAGAAATTCTTCCATTATTTCTAAGGCCTAATACGAAGTTGCAAAAACTTTTCAGCATTTTGGAAACGGGGCAAAAAAATAGGGGGGGGATCAATTATTGAAAGAGGTGCTGAAGAACAGAATGTACAAGGCCTATTCCTACATGTTGCCCTTATGATTATGATTATTTTAAAGTATGAATTCCCCCCTCATATAGAAATGCCGGTGTCCTGTAAATCACAATCCCTAACACAGTGTTTCCAAACCTTTAACAGTAGAGGCATCCTTCACCCGTACACATTAAATAGCTTATATTTAGAGTGTGCTAGAGGAGAATCTCTTTGTGGAAGGAGCAAACCTCAGTAGAACAACAGACACCCCCCAAAGTCAATCCTTGAAACCTCTGTGCAAAGCTCAGTCAATGTAGACAAGAACTAACCAACAAGGTGACTTCCATAAATTATTGGACTCGGTGTCCCATCTGCCCAGCCAGTGACCCATGGAAAGAGATGGTGGGATTTGCAGTTCAACAAACATCAGGAAGAACTTTCTGATGGCAAGAGCTGTTCAACAGTGGAACAGACTCCCTCAGGAGGTTGGGGAATCTCCTTCATTGGAAGTTTTTAAGCAGAGGTTGGATGGCCACCTGTCTTGGATGCTTTAGTTGATATTTCTGCATGGCAGAGGGTTGGACCAGATGACCCTAGGGGTCATCTTGATGGGTCTATGATTCTATGAAGACCTGATGAGCACTGTATTGGTTACCCTGGTGAAGACACAGCAGAGCTAGATGAGCCAATGGTCTGATTCAGTGTAGGACAACATTGGATCAGAGCCCTCTTCCCTCAGAAGAGCTCCCTCTTTCTCGCCTGTGTGACTCATTATTCAGTGTTTGCCTTCTGGTTTGGAAGGAGTCGGGTCTAGAGAGATCACCCTTGCAGAGAGACTACTGACAACCTCCATGGGTGGGTATTTTGAATGCATAAGAACTTTTAATGGTTAGAAGAGTCAATGTGGCACCTCGAGTGTGAGATTACTAGCTTCAGAGCCAAAGTTTCAAATCCCAGCTTGGCTGTGAAACTCACTCAATGACCCTGGACCAGTAAACGTATTTCAGCCTAACCCTCACAGAGTTGCTGTGAGCTTAAAATGGGGGAAGGATAATAATGCACATTGCCTTGAGCTACATGAAGAAAAGATGGATACAAATGTATAGAATAAATGTTTTTTGTGGTGCACTAACATGCCCTGGCACATTTGGGAATGATAACATCAACAGCCTTGGTTTATTTCACTGTGGAAATGCATCCTAGTCTTTACATTTATTTTAATGTGCTCAAATAATATCAAAGTAACAGAATTTGCTCTCACAGAACTTCATGTTCCCACCAGGAAAACATGGGCCAGCATTATGCTGAATTGCCACCTTGTTTTGGGTTCTGGGATCTAAAGAAGGTTATGCACATATTTAGATTTCCTCCTATTTCCCCCTTCTTCTTCCAAGGACCAACATGTTACACAACACACATTATTTATAGCTAATGTTTCAAGTGAAGGAAAGTGCTGTGGTCTATCATTCATAAAACATCAACATCAGGGAAGTTCTCCAAGCTTAAGGATTCCTAGGCTTGCCGTATTTCAAAAAGTAAAATTCCTGGCACCCCCAAAGTTTTTTTTTTGTTTGTTTTTTTTAGAAAACCACTGAAATTGTTAAGCGCTTGGGAGGGGGCTAAAAACAAACAAAAAGACCCCCCCCAGCATCTTTAATGATTATTACTCTTCTAGCAGGGAAAGAAAGGAATTTTTCTGGGGTGGGGAGAATGCAGAAAAAAACACAGGGAAAAAATGAAAATGGCCAGGCCCTAATGCACTCCTTTCTCCAACCTTACTTTCCTCTCTACTAAACCCCACCCAGCTGCTCAGGCCCCCAGCAACAGCCCTCAGAAACATGTAGTGAGGAACTACCCCCACAATCTCAATATTACTACAGCCTCCCCCCCCCACAGTTTGCTTCCTTTGCTATCCAGGCCTTGTTTAAACTCTTCCTGCACACCCCCACACCCCCGTTACATGCCCAGCCCCCATCTACACCTTGATGGTGCTGCAGCTGGAATGGGACGGTGGCCCTGAGCCACTGCAGCCCACCCTGCCGCCATTTACCGAGTGGGTGACCTGAACCAACAACGACACCTCAACTCCCTCAGGTGAGGTGGCTGTGCCAGCAGCTTCCGAGCACCCAGCTACAGATGCTCTTACGCTGCCACCATGACTGAACTGCCCATGGGACGCCCCTGGCACGGGGTCCCTTTTTCAACACACTAGGGGTGGCTAGACCACTGCATCACCTCCCTCTCTCCCCCGCCTCCTCACTCTCTCCCTCTCCCCCCGGCCAAGGAAAGTGACCTTTCATCACTTCTACTGCCACCGAGGCGCAGCCTCCCCTGGAATTTTTTTAAAAAACACCCCCAAAAAACAGGGGAGAAAACAGAAAAGAGACAAACAAACAAAAAACCGGGTTGCCATACGTTTAGGAAATTCCGGACATCTCTTAAAATTCCCCCTGGATGCCATTTTAGGCGTCCGATTTCCGTACATGTCTGGAATTTCCTGGACGTATGGCCAGCCTAAGGATTCCAAACCAAATAATTCATAATTTGTTTATTTTAGGATTTATTTCCTACCTCTTTGCATTGCTCTCAATGATAAAACAAAATAAATAAGAAAAAAGTGGCAGCAGATGACATAGTTTTAGAAGCAAACATCGTTTAGCGGTTGCTTTTTTAATGCTTGTCTCTACAACAATAGAAATGTCACATTTATGCTTTTTCTCCCGCTCTTCTATACAACATTTCTAAGGAGGAAAATCCCTCTTAGGTCAAAATTACACGCCAACACGGCAGATTTCCATTTTCAATTTCTTGATTTATTTATTTTTATAAAAAATATTCCAGAATGCATGTTGGTGCTGACAAACTCTGCTTGTCTACCTTAGTCTAGACCACTTATTTCATGCCATTTCAGGTCTGTGTTCACTTCATTAGCTTGTGTTGCTACTTCACTAATCACAAATACTCGAAAGACTCAATGAGACAGAGTCTGAGAAAGTTAGTGGCACTTTCTGTTAATTTGTATATGAAGCATTGAGCAGTTGTTTCAGCTGCTAAACTTTGTTTGCACTTTGGGGGATAAGCCCTCATAAATTGTTTCGATTGGGAAAGATGCCTTCAATCTCACTGAAGTGTCCTAACACACATTTCCCAGAGATTTGAGGGACCCTCTCAATTACTATCATAATTAAACTCTCTTTGCTCTCTTTGAAGAATCATTGAATGATGCGCTCCAGGAGGAATCTTAGCATTTGCCTCGAAAATCTCTGTTAAGCAACAATCCTAAATGCTATTCTTATGTACAACTCCATTCCTTGATCATGGACACATGAGCATCTTGGCTTTTGACCTGAAGAGCAACAAGCATCGGTGAATGTTTGACTTGCAAGAATAGTTCTCAGGTACTCAACATGCCCCTCGCCGTCACCTCCGCTTTCACTTCTCCCAGATGACATGACTTTACCTTGAGACTTGAAGAACACAGTTCCAAAGTGCTCTGGAGTCTCCATAGCTGTGTCTTCTCCCTCCAGGGATGGGACTGGGATTATACTATTTGTGTTATTTCCGCTGTGGAGAAGCCAGTAGCTCCCTCCCTAGAGAAGTTAGGCTGGCCCTCTCCTTGCTGTGCTTCTGCAGGCAGGTGAAGACTTCCTCATTCCAACAGGCTTTGGGAAATCAACTGCTATTAATTGAAGGTCTCATGCAATGCTGTGTTTATTGTAACTATTGATGTGTTTTAAACAGATTTTGTAGATACATGTTGTTTAAACTATCAATGCTTAATTGTATTTCAATGACTGAATTTTCTATGGTCATAGTGGTTCTTGTTATTATCTGTAAACCACCTTGAGTCCTGTTAGAGAAAAAGGTGGGGTATAAATTCAAAGTGTTGGTGCTGACCTTTAAAGCCCTAGACGGCCTCGGTCCTGTATACCTGAAGGAGCATCTCCACCCCCATCGTTCAGCCCGGACACTGAAGTCCAGCGCAGAGGACCTTCTGGCGGTTCCCTCACTGCGAGAAGTGAGGTACAGGGGATTTCTCAGTAGTGGTGCCCGCCCTGTCGAACGCCTTCCCATCAGATGTCAAAGAAATAAGCAACTATCTTACTTTTAAAAGACATCTGAATGTAGCCCTGTTTTGGGAAGTTTTTAATATTTTATTTATTTATTTTTATTTATTTATTTATAGTTAATGCTGTATTCTGTTTTTAATATCTGGTTGGAAGCTGCCCAGAGTGGCTGGGGAAGCCCAGCCAGATGGGCGAGGTAAAATTAAAATTAAAATTAAAATTAACAACCATAACCACAACCACAACCACAATGTTATTTCCCAGTTGTGGCTGATAGGACTGCTACTCTCAGCTGCGGAAACATGCTGTGTTGCTCCCTATGACTGAATGCTGCATCTGCCCAAACTTTCACCTGCCCAAGCTTCAAAACTATTCTCTTGGGGCGAGGAAAGGGGTAGACAGTGGTGATGACAGGTGCTTGGAGGATTGAGACAAACAGGGCTCCGTGAGCAAAACGCTGCTTACCTTTTTGGAGGACCTGTACTGCAAACAGCTGAGACATCCTTCGATGCCCGTTTTGCGCCTCTGTATCATGTTATGTCTGTCCACCTATCAACACTGCTAATGCCAAGCCACTCCTGAGGTTGCTATGAAGGGCAGCGTAAAAATATTTCAAAGTTCCCAGTTTATTATAGCAAGTATTGCTGCAGATGACTTTGGTGCTCCAAAATTCCTCGTATTCTTATTATTGATTTCAAAGGAAAGGGAGACAAATATTGGAGAAGGTGTTTGGATCCAAGAGGCAACCTGAGTCCAAGCCAGAGTGCGTGCCATTTCAGTAGTTCGTACACTTCCATCTTCTTATTTATTTTGCACAGTTTTGGGTGTCTGGTTGAATGACATTTGAACGTGTTTCTTATCCGAGCTGCTGTAAGTGGCTTGATTTCCAGTCTTCTTTAAAAATGCACCACTACCTGCTCTTCTCTCTTGTAGATGAACTGTAATGAAATTTGCTAAGTGCATAATGTGTAGGATCTGTTTTACAGCCAGATGGTGCACTTTGTATGCTGTGTACAAGAGCAGGCACTCTGGGTAGTTTATTATTACAGAAACCAACATGAATTATGCACACCCATCCTCCATGACCATATATCTGAAGTTGCACAATAATCTCCTTTCTTTTGCATGGCTAGTTCCCCCGCCCCACCCCCGGAGAAACCATGTAAGGAAAAGAAGTGAGGTGAATATTTCTCATTGGTTCAAAGTGCTTCAGTAATACTTTTCAGGGTTTTACTAGTCCTGTTTAAGATGCGTTTCAAAGAAGATGGGTTGGAGGGGGCGGAAAGAAAAAAGTTGTGGTAGAATATCCCTTGGAATTTGTAGGCAAATTGGAAGTCCCTGTTCTGGGGGCAGAGGGAATCTAAGGAAGTGCATGAGAAGCAAAATACTTTGGGGAAAACACTGAAATTTTATCTAGTGGAGACGATTCTGTCACATATGTACTGTCAACACCTTTGAAGGTGACCTGGAAACTACAACTAATCCAGAATGCGGCAGCTAGACTGGTGACTAGGAGCAGCTGCCAAGACCACATAACACCAGTCTTGAAAGACCTACATTGGCTCCCAGTACGTTTCCAAGCACAATTCAAAGTGTTGGTGCTGACTTTTAAAGCTCTAAATGCCCTCGACCCAGTATACCTGAAGGAGCATCTCCACCCCCATTGTCCACCCCGGACACTGAGGTCCAGCTCCAAGGGCCTTCTGGTGGTTCCCTCACTGTGAGAAGTGAAGTTACAGGGAACCAGGCAGAGGGCCTTCTCGGTAGTGGCCCTGTGGAGCTCCACAAACAACTATCTGACTTTTAGAAGATATCTGAAGGCAGCTCTGTTTAGGGAAGTTTTTAATGTTTGATGTTTTATCATGCTTTTAATATTCTGTTGGGAGCCACCCAGAGTGACTGGGGAAACCCAGCCAGGTGGGCAGGGTATTATTATTAATAATAATAATAAATGTGAAAGCAGATTATTAGAAAATCGAAAGAGCATTGCTGAATCTGGCCATAGGCTTATCTTGCCTAGCACTGGACTCAGCTATTAGTTAAGAAAAAACCTTTTATATGCGTTAAAACACTGTGAAACCAGATGGTCCTGTCTTTTGCCAACGTGATTTCCCAGAATAAAGTTTACAATGCTTTTTCCTGAAATGCTTTTTTGATGTGTCTCGATCTAGCCACTTTGTTCTTACAGTGGCCAACCAGCCATAAGCAGATCCTGATTGCAACAACACTCTTTCTGCTCAGGATTCTGCTGTGTTAGTGAAGCTGTGCTATGTTACTTCCTCCTTACCAGTACCAGATGTTTCGCTTTGGAATCTTGACTTGGCAAAGATAAGGTGCTACAGCTTCCTCCAAAACAATGCAGGAAGTGGAATTTTGAGCATGCAATTATAAATTCCACTATTGCCAAAACTCCTCAAAGAGGTCCCACTTTTAATAACGACTCCACTCCTATTGACTTTCACTGTATCTTTCTTTAGTGGTACTGTTGAATGGTTTAGGCTGTTTAGCATTTTGAGTTTTATTCCTCTGTTCCAAACATCTCTACCAACATACTAGCCTAGAATGGCGGAGAGCCATCATTTCATTATGAGCATCACATCATTTGTAATGTTGTGCTGATTCAGTGGTCAAAGCACCCTGCGCCTTGCATTTATTTGCTGGCCCAGCAAATTCTTAGAGCCGGGCCAGTCGAGTTCCATTAAAGAAGTCAAGTACACGCTTACTGTTTTATGTCATCCATAATTTTCTTCCTATCTTCCCGAGAAACTGCAGTCGCACCAAACGTGACCCACTCGTTTTGGGGGGGGGGGGGAATAGCTTGGAATAACTTGATCGAGAGATAAATATTTAGACTATTCATTTGCACACAAAAGATGTTGTGTCATGTTACAGCAGCAGATGCTAATTGCTAGTAATTGTTAAATGACTGGGTTTTTAGAAAATAAAGCATGAATGGGGGGGGGGGCTAAATCTTGCAAGTTGCAAAATTATCACCCTTCTCCCAAATCAATGCAAGATTTTATTTTATTTTTGCCTGTGCTTAGTTGTGGAATCTCAGTGGAATTTAAGGCCTTCCCATCCCCTCAAGCATTGCAAGGACTGTTCAGGGGCTCATTTCAACCCTGGGAAATGGCAGAACTTTGCGGGCTGAACTCCTGCATGTTCCGACCAGCAGGTTTTGGTGAGGGCAGGTGGTGTGGATGTCCAGTATTAATGTACAGCAGGGAAGAGAGCCCTTTTTTCAGTCCGGGCCCCACATTTCCTCAAAGGCAAACTTCCAGGGGCCACGTACCAGTGGTGGGTGGGACCAGAGGTAAAAGTAGGTGGAACAAAAGACAGGATTCTTAGCTTTTGTGCAGTAAGCTGCATCCCAGGCATGCAGAAGACAGAGCTTTCCACACCTGCACACCTCTCCATCCTCCACCCAGGGAAGCCAGAGACATTGCCACAATTCAAGGCAAACAAAGGCACTCAAGGAGAGGGAGAGCTGAGCCAATGTGGAGCATGGCCTAGATCTAAGGAGCCTAGCATGACCTGGAAAGAGTGCCTGTGTCTCCCAGGCCTGAAGTTCTCCATACTTGATAAGCAGCCTGTTGAAGAAATGCTGCTTCTCCAATGTTTGGTTGGCTAAGCTTGGCAGCAGTTGGTCATTTAGACTTCTCAAGCTTTACTTGGTTACCAAACCTCCTTTCCAGTGTTACATTTGCAGCGTGGAAATTTCTCACCGCTCAGATAACTCAACAGTAGCAGGTGATGTGGCCGTCATCTCTCCCATGATATTGTTGCTTGGGTACTTGAGAAGAGTGATGTCATGGAAACATATGGGTTTCTCTCTGTGTGTGTATGAAGAAGGAAGCAAAGGGCTAGAGGAAAACATTCAATTTTCCAAAACATTTTGAACCTCTTAAGTCCTTCATTGTTGAGTTTCAAGTACAGAAATTCAAGAGCATTATCATCTATTAAAAATGGAGCCCATAGAACAAAAGATTGAACTTCTGCTTTTGAAACTCCAAAATACAAGGATATTTGCTTTCTGCGTTTGCCTCCCCACCCCCATTTGCCTGGGCTTCTCCCTTTTTGCTGTACTTCTCCCACATGGCCTGGGATTCAACATCTGTGCTGTAAGATCTGTGCTGCAGGTGGTACAAAGATAAGGGGTTTGCTGAATGCCCTGTTGAAGGGACCCCATAGAGTTAGGCCTTGTGCGCCTCAGAAATCAGCATAGGCCTGTGGGGTGGTAATGAGATGAGAGCCACAGTGAATTATTAAACTATACACACACACACACACATACACACACACATTATGTGATTGGGGAATTTTTTCTTAACTCTTGAGGCTTGTTTTCTCTTGAGATCGATTTCCCCCCTAATTACAGTGACACATCCAAAACTTGTTTAAAAAGCATTGCTCAATGTTGATTTTTCTCTTCCCCGTTTGTATTTAACCTACAAATGCCAGTGATTCATATTTGGCCATGGTGAGGCTGATGCTCTGTTCCTCAAAACACACCTGCCATCGATCAGTCTGCCTGATGTATGACAGCGTCTTCAGAGGAAGCAAATTCAATCCGCGTTGTTCCAACTGCATAATCTGTGCTAGGCGTTTCCAAATGTGGGCTACCATTTTCATGCTTGTTTTCCTGATTCAAAGAAGTAGAATTCCCCAGAAAGCCCATTTGTGGGTTTTATAGTGGGATACCACTGGTCCTGCAGGTGTTGTTGGACTTACAACCCCCAACAGCATCAGTCAGTGTGACTGGTCAGGGATCATGAGAGTTGGAGTCCAGGAACATCTAGAGGGTCTCAGGTTCCCCATCCCTGGCATATCTGAATAGTACCTGTCAGGGACTCAGGAGCAGGAGCACTGGGGAGAGAGGAAATGGAGAGCGAAGGGGAAGAATCTGAGGGCAGCGTAGGGGAGTATGACAGTGGCCCGAGAGATTCCATGAGCTTCTCCAGCGAATCAGAAGATTCCCAGAAGGGGGCGCCGATGGTCAGGGCAAGGGGGGTCCCAGGGGGGACGCACCAGAAACAAGGAGCCAGAGGGGAACCCCAAAGCAGCAGTGGGGGATCGGGACCAGTTTCCCCACCAGAGCGTAGTGGGGGGGAAGAGTCACATGTGTCAGGGCCAGCGTCTCCTCCAGCGGGGAGAGAGAGTGAGTCAGGGCTGACCACGCCTCCAACGGAGGGGAGGTCAGTTGCAGCTAGCCCCCCCAGAGGGGGAAGCAGTGACAGCAGCAGCAGTGAAACGGTCAGGAGAAAAGTTACTGGCTGGGCGCGCGCGCCAAGTTCAAATGTACAGGCGCGGGGAACAGCAGGAGACCCGGATGGGGAACCAGCTCCTAAAGCCCGCCGGAGGGAGGGGGAAGGCTCAGGGGACTCAGCGTCAGAAGAGTCTAGAAAGGGCGAGACCCCAACGGCCAGGCGGAACCAGAGGCGGAAGGAACAGAGGAAGAGGTGGAGTAAGGCTAGAGTCTTAAATTGGTGTCTGGGGGGAGGAGACTCAGACGGAGCATCAGCGGTCTGACAGTTGAGACGTAGAGCTGCGTGCTGCGGCTCTGGAAGTGAAACTGAACTTCAATAAAGACTTTTGTACTTAACAACGAAGCAGCGTTGGTCCTTTGTGAGCTGGGACCTTGGGCAGCTCTGACAGTACCCATTTCCATTTTCACTGCCATTCCTTCAATATGACTAACTCAAGAGAATAAGCTAGTTTTTAAAACAGGCACCAATATAATATTCTGTCCCTGTAGAAACAACAGTAACAGTAACTGGCCCAAGGTCACCCAGTTTGGGCTTCATGAATGACTGGGAATTCAACCCCACTTGTATTCACTTAAATAGTCACTGAAAACTATTTTCCTTTCTCTTAGGCATCCCTTTCTCTTGAATCCTTTAACGGTGCTGATCATCTTACAGAGAACTAATCTTCAGAATTAAGAACTCAAGCAAGAGAGTCCAAAAGCTTTTCTAATTGGGTTGATGCATGGGCTAGCAGAGTAATTGATTGACACCATGATCGCTTAAGCACACAGAGAGCTAACAGAATCAGATCAATGAAAACATATGGTAATTACAACTGTGGAAAAACAAGTTAAAATCTATAATAGAGCCAGAGGGTAAATAAGCAAAAAAGTAAGATCCAGCAATCATGTGAGTTTAAAAACAACATAATTATGAAGGAGAAATTTCTTGATTTTTTACAGTTTTTAAATGGAATTGAACACTGCAGAAGTCTTCATTATGTAAGTGTGATTTTACAAGACCTTCTTGAACCTTAAAGAAACACAAAAATGCATAAGTGAATAAGTGTCTGGCAGAGAATGACTTGATTTATCTCATCTCTGTTATCAAACCTTCATATCCTCTGGCTAGGTTGCTGGGTTTGTTGTGAAATGTTAAAGGAGACATGTGCTCATAGCTTGGAATGAACTCATTCAGCTGAACCAAGTTCATTGAACAAAGTCGAAAATCTCTGGATTACACCTGAAAATAGTTTTATAATTGCTGGGTGAACTAAAGGTGAATTGGGTTCATTTTGGTTTAGAACTTTGAAAGATTTCTAGTTCATTCCACATCTGTAAAGAAAGTTAAAAGCAAAACATTACAGCAATCTTCTAAGGCTTATTAGGCAGATACAGAGGTGCTACTGTTACTAAGGATGCATATGGTGCAATCCTAAAGCAAGATCCACCAGGATGAGTGGGATTGGGATCCAGTGGTTCTGTGGCTGAATCAGGAAGTTCAGTGAAAGGCTGGCATTATTCCCCCATCCTGGCTCAGCCCAGTAGATCTTAGGCAAATGTAAGCCCTGAAAAATGGGCATTCTGGGGGAGTAGCAGGGCCAAGACTGGCTGGATCCTAATCCCATTCAGCCTGGTCATGTGACCTTGCTGCTCAGTTTAAATTGAGCTGGGAAAGGATGGCACAACCTAGCAATACTAAGAATGGGAAGCCAGCATAAATTTCACCAACTTAAATTAAGCTGGCATGAAATACACCACATTCTAACTTTGTTCAGGAATGAAACTGTTGCTGCTGACTGAGGCTGCATAAGCCATTTCATTTTTCTGTCTCGTTCATAGGGCACTTGAGATTTTTCTCTGGAAGTTTGTTGGCCATAGGGTTTTGTGCTTACCTTATCATTGTGAGGTGTGCTATTGTTCCCAGTAAACATTTCAAGGCACTCTGCATCCTCCCTGCAGATCACTTCCTGATCTGAAAATGTCTCATGGGAGGGGATGTTGCTTCCCCTTGGACTTTGCTTGAACTTTGGGCACCTGGGGAGGCTGCAGGATGCCGCCCATTGGTGAGGTGATTTGCTGAATTGACAGGAAGGACACTTGCTGGGATTCCTCAGCCACCTCAGAAGTAAAGTAAGTGCAACAGGAACAACAAACCTCACATTGCACATGGGGAACCTCACAAAAAAATTCTCTCCCCTCTGATAATTTTCAAACATTTTCTTTTCTCATTAATTGATGGAGAACAGTCGGGGGGGGGGGGGAACCACAGGAGAAAATTTTGATGCAGCACTAATTAACATCATTCAAGCTGCTCAGGGGAAAGCAGCCACCAATGGAAAGTTGACAAAGGGTGTGGTTTCTGTGTATGAAGTGAGAAAAGAATGCATAGGACACAGGGACAAAAGGAGAGTCAGCAAGAAGCCATGTACAGTGTATTCTCAATGTCACTGGTCTTATCTTTACCCAAAACATCGGACAGAGCAGAAGGCAAAGCAGATCATTTAAGAACTTAAGAAGAGCCTGCTGGATCAAGCCAGTTGCCCATCTAATCCAACATCCTGTTCTCAGTGGCCAACCAGATGCCCCCATGGGAAACCCACCTCAACACAAGAGCACCTGTGGTTTCCAGCAACTGGTCTTCAGAACCATTTCTGTCCTCCATCTGTGGAGGCAGTGCAAAGCCATCATTGCCAAGAGCCTTTGATAGCCCTCTCCTCCATGATTAATTTCTCAAATCTCTTTGTTACACTTGAATTCTGCTTTTCAACCAAATGGTCTAAAGTGGTCTGGTAGTTTAACCCTACATCCTGTCTACCTGCAATCAATTTTACCCTTAACCCAGGGAGATATGGGTAGGCAGGTCTCTTCCCTTTAACTGGGACATATACAGTGGTACCTTGGGTTAAGTACATACAGTGGTACCTCAGGTTACATATGCTTCAGGTTATTTAACCCAAGGTACCACTTTAATTTGTTCTGGAGGTCTGTTCTTAACCTGAAACTGTTCTTAACCTGAAGCACCACTTTAGCTAATGGGGCCTCCTGCTGCCGCCGCGCCACCACAGCACAATTTCTTTTCTCATCCTGAAGCAAAGTTCTTAACCCGAGGTAATATTTCTGGGTTAGCGGAGTCTGTAACCTGAAGCGTATGTAACCTGAAGCGTATGTAACCCGAGGTACCACTGTAAAGGCAAATCTGTGCACAGAGGTAGTAAACAAAATATGTTAATATGACTTTTATTTTAAGTTGTCTGCCACAAGTAGTTTCCCAAGGTATCACAGCAATTGCCTATGAAATTGACAACTTGATTATTCATACTTCTCAGGGTATATAACAATGTGGAAGACTCCTTGAGATAATGGCACTTTGATTTGAAACACAAATCAGTAAACATCCCGTAGCTGTGTTTGGCACAAAATGGGTTTGTAATCTCCGATATTTCATAGAACAACAATTTTGACTAATTCTGTTTTGTCGGACAGAACAAGCAAAGGATTTTTGTGTGTAAATAGATTGTGCATTGTTTTCAGGGTGTTTTCAGGGTGCCTGAATCAGAATGCAATTTCTCAGGGAGCAGAGTTGCACTTTCTTTCCTTTCAGATCTCTTTTCCTTGGTCAGAAGATCAACTGCTCCCAGTGGGCACTGTTGCTGCAAAACATCATGCTCCACTTTCACTAGCTTCCAAATTATCCTGTTGACTTCAAAGGGCCTCTTTGGTGACATAAATGTCCCAAGAGTCTGCAGTATCAGGTCAGGCATAGAGAATCACTGGCATCTGTAGTGAAATGTAAATGTCAAGGTCTGCAGTGGAAGATAAATATAGCAGGGGGTGGGGGTGGAGTGTAAATAGGATATTTACATTAAATCATTAATATAGGTGAGCTCCCGTTGCTCGGTACCTGCTCCTGCCAACCTAGCAGTTCGAAAGCATGTCAAAGTGCAAGTAGATAAATAGGTACCGCTCCGGCGGGAAGGTAAACGGTGTTTCCGTGCGCCGCTCTGGTTCGCCAGAAGCGGCTTAGTCATGCTGGCCACATGACCTGGAAGCTGTACTCCCTCGGCCAGTAAAGCAAGATTAGTGCCGCAATCCCAGAGTCGTCCGCGAATGGACCTAACAGTCAGGGGTCCCTTTACCTTTACCTTTTATACCAATATACACAGTTTTGTAAAGCAAATTTCCCTAAATAAACCTTTTAAATCATTCATATATATATATTTAAAAAATCATAGATGCACTATTTATTCTGATATATACATTTTTGTACATGTTACTTGGCCAAGGAACTGCATGCAAAATTCAGAGAAATGTAATTTTTGAAGAATGACTGTGCTCTGTTTCATATATTGTTTCAGAGAGTGCAAAGTATACAGATTTGCCTTTCTACGTGAATTGAACTGGGTGTATCCCACAACCCTAGTGGCAATTTCACTGGTGTTCATTCATAATTCCATAACATCCTGTTTCTGCATTAATCTGTGCCTAAGTAAACAATCCTATACACAAGCAGCTTGTGTAAAGAAAGCCAGCATAAATGAAACTGGCATAAAATGTACCCAATCTAAATTCCATTCCGGGCTACTACTGGTTGAGCTGTCCTAAGGCTGGGCAAGGGGAAGCAAATCTTTGAAATAGTGTTTTAGTTATATTACCCTTGTTGTTGCCCGAATACCAAGTTGGCAGGCCACATGGCCGAGCTGAATGGGTTTTAGATCCCGCCTATGTCCCACTCACTAGTCCTGCCCTCCCTATGCCCCTTTTTCAGAGCTTATGCCATCTTTAGATATGCTGGGTTCAGCTCATCTGGTTGGTGGGGGAGATACACCAGCATATCGCTGGCTGAGCGGAGGATGAAGAGTTGCACCAGCATAGCCCAGTTGCACCACAAATCATCCAGCTCAGCCTGAGATCTGCTGCTGGATCCTAATCTCATTCATCCAGAAAGATCTTGCCATAGGATTGCATAGATAGATAGATGATAGATGATAGATAGATAGATGATAGATGATAGATAGATAGATAGATAGATAGATAGATAGATAGATAGATAGATGATAGATAGATAGATAGATGATAGATAGATAGATAGATGATAGATAGATGATAGATAGATAGATGATAGATATAGATGATGATGTTGTTGTTGTTTAGTCGTTTAGTCGTGTCCGACTCTTCGTGACCCCATGGACCAGAGCACGCCAGGCACTCCTGTCTTCCACTGCCTCCCACAGTTTGGTCCCGCAGTTTAGATGATAGATAGATAGATAGATAGATAGATAGACAGACATTCACATTTAAATATATATTTAAAATATGAATTTTATCAAAACCACATGTACTTAATTATGTATGTATTTATATACATATTTTTATCCCAATGCACAACATTTATAAGTTTATTGTACCCCAAAGGCACATATGTTTCATGCATTTTGGGATGGTTTTTGAATTTAGGGCTCTGTTGCAAAATTCAGGGAAATATGGATTCTGCCCAAACTAGCTGAAGGGGTGTGAATTAGGTTAGTTCATATAAAATGTTAGCCAAACAAAATTCTCCTCTATGCCTTTTATCCAATTACTTATTTGCAAACTCCCACAAAGATGTACTTAAGCTATGTATCATGCATTCTTTATTATGCTGATAAGGATGAATTTAGGCTAAGAATTTTATCCAGCTATAAACTGTACCCACCACAAGCTTTCTCTCCCCTCCCCTCTCCTCTCTTCCTTTCCTGCCCTACATCAAGTCCACAAGAATGCTGAGGTTGATTCAACAACTACTTGCTGGCATATGTAACAGTGTGGTATGTTGGAAGACGAATTCCTCAACAAACTAATTAAGATCAACAGATGACTAAAACAAGGATGCCTGTTGTTATCTAGACTGTTTTATATTTTGGAAATGGCAGAAAAGTCTGGATCAATGTATGCAAATGACTTAGTATTCATATCTTTGACTTGCCTAGGCTTGAAGATATGTCTTAAAAGGTCCACAACACAAGCAAAAACATCTGTTTGATGTGCTCTAAGATGTGATGGACTTCATGTGATGAAACTTAAGAGCATTCATAAACTGGATGAACACGTATAGTTGCTTTGTTACCTGAATGCAGATGAAATTTTGGCACATGAGAGATAAGACTCAGTGGTAAAGTTTTCATGCATAAGGTGTCGCATTTGATCACTGATATCTCTTGCTCAAAGGATCCTAGGAAGTGGGGCTGCAAAATAACTGTGCTTGAGGCATTGGGAAATCAATTATAACAGGTAAAAGTAGACCAACAGTCTGACTCAGCATGAGACAGAGTTTCACAGGTTCACATATGGTGGGTATTGTTCAGGGTCAGAGACATTGAAAGGATTATTGCCCTTACAAATGGCTATGCTTCTGTGGTATTATTCCAAAATACTGATATCAAAGTATTTCTGTAGTACCATGCCAATAAATGATCTCAGGATTGTGGGATCTGAACATTACATTTTCCCCATTGATGTCATACGTGCCCTGACATACTGCTCCACAGATGACATAGCAATTCTTCCAAGTGACCTGAATTTGGGTAGCCTTTAAGGCATGTTCCTCTGTAGCACTTGGAGCTGAGATGCAAGGTAGTCAGCAAGCTAAAAGCAGACAGCGGACCAATCGTGCCTCGTTAGGTCTTCTCCAATCAATCACGTCTCGCCTGAACCTTTAAGAGAAAGAAACAGACCCTCAGGCTGCTAAAACTTCCAAGTGCTTGAGTCACAGAGTCATTGTACATGAAGTTCTAGACCCGATCACGCATTTTCTGCAAGTATGCTTTGAATAACTTTGCAGTTCCTGTTAGAGGAAGCCTCCTGTTCCACGTGATGCAGGATTTCCTACTTTAATGAGTAAAGGGCAAACACACTCATGACAGTCTGAAGCAATATATGGTTTCATAGAAACAAAGGATTGATTCGCCTTACCAGACTCAGAAATTTTGCTCGGCCATTTACTACCTTACACAGAATCACATCATTTGTGTTTCTATCTAGTTGGGCAATGTTTGGTAACCACTCTTGGAGCTTTCAGGCAGGGAGACTCTCGCCTGGCCTTGCTATCTAACATCTTTTAACTGGAAATGTTGGGCACTGGAAAAAGGATCTTGCCCTTTGTAAGTGGGTTGCCATTAAGCAACCTTCCCATAGGGGGAGAACAGACTGACAAGAAAGAGAGACTAGATTAGAACTCTACGCTTGCAATCTGGAGACTAACACTTTGACCTCACAATTACAGTGGTACCCCTGGTTACATATTTAATTCGTTTCAGGGTGCAGTGCACACCAAAAAATCCTTAACTAGGGGCGCCGCTTCTGTGCACGTGTGTGGCGCGATAGAGCACTTCTGTGCACACACACGGTGTGCAGAGCACTTCTGCACATGAGTGAATGGCGAAACCCAGAAGTATACACTTCCGGGTTTGCTGTGGCCATAACCCAAAGATTCCGTAACCTGGAGGTTACGCAACATGAGGTACCACTGTACAACAGCTTGTGCAAATGTTCAAGATACATATTACTGACCTCCCCAGCTGTACCCTTTGGCCTGTAGAAATATGGGAGTGGTTTTCTTAAAAAATTATTTGTTCCACATCGCCCTTTATTATTTAACAGATAAATTTACCCCCCAAAATCTAATGGGATTTGAAAATTTGCTGCACAACTGAAGGAGGACTGTCCAAAGAAATACTTTTTTCTTTTTCATAATGCATGTCTATTAAACAGAAGAATACACTTACCAGGATCATAACAACTTCAGAGTTGTCTTGCTGGAACGAGACAAAGCTCCATAATACAGTGATGCTACATTGCAGAAACCTTTGTGAGCCCACAGGCTGGACAGAGGCAGCTACCCATTGCCATCCTGTCGTACAGTGCTAACCTACTTCTGAAGATGGAAACCCACTCAGTAAAAGATTCTATGTTTAATCTCAGTTATTTTCACACTGGTTTTTAAAAGAAGGTTGGGGAACATGTGCCCTTCAGCATGTCCCTGGACTCCCAAGTCCCATCAGCCCCAGCCAGCATGGCCAGTGGTCCAAGATGATTGAACTAAAGTCCAGCAACATCTGGAGGGAGACAGGTTCACCAACAATGATTTTAAAAGATTAAGAAAGATTCCATGCAGTAGGAAGGTAGGAGAGGGAGTGATTTTATGGGTTCAAATTGAAATGATGACATTTCCCCCCTTTTTAACAAAATAATAAACCCATGATTAGACAGCTTGACTGACAATCAGACAATAAGGGGTGATTAGTCATGAAGGTTAGGGACGCGGGTGGCGCTGTGGTTAAAAGCCTCAGTGCCTAGGACTTGCCGATCGAAAGGTCGGCGGTTCGAATCCCCGCGGTGGGGTGCGCTCCCGTTGCTCGGTCCCAGCGCCTGCCAACCTAGCAGTTCGAAAGCACCCCAGGGTGCAAGTAGATAAATAGGGACCGCTTACTGGCGGGAAGGTAAACGGCGTTTCCGTGTGCTGCGCTGGCTCGCCAGATGCAGCTTTGTCACGCTGGCCACGTGGCCCGGAAGTGTCTCCGGACAGCGCTGGCCCCCGGCCTCTTAAGTGAGATGGGCGCACAACCCTAGAGTCGGACACGACTGGCCCGTACGGGCAGGGGTACCTTTACCTTTACCTTTAGTCATGAAGGTTAAATATTCTATATTTAACATGTTGGGTTAACATGAAGGTTAAAATGTTGTAAAATGTTGTGCATTGAGTAAATTCCTGGTACACCAAATGTTGAGGATGTTCCACATCAATTGTAAACTGCTTAGAGGTCTTCTGTAGGGTAAGTGGTATAAACATTTTGGTCAATAACTTAAATCATAGAATTGTAGAGTAGAAGGGATCCCCAGAGTCATCTAGTCCAACCCCCTACAATGCAGGAATATTTTGCCCAATGTGGGGCTCAAACCCATGACCCTGAGATCAATAAAAGTCTCGTGCTCTAAATGAAATGCTATTTATGGTTGCAATTTGGAACAAGGTCAATGGGATTCCCCCTCTTCTCTCCTGCATGCCCCTACATACCCTTTAAAATTGTTCGACCCTCTGGAGCAGATTTAGGGGACGTGAATAGAGGATGTGCAGCAACTTCACTGAATCCTGCCCTATTTTCATAACAGTGTGTGCAAGGAGTGTGGTGGAGTCTCCTTCTTTGGAGGTCTTTAAGCAGAGGCTCAACAACCATATGTCAGGAGTGCTCTGATGGTGTTTCCTGCTTGGTTGGACTCGATGGCCCTTGTGGTCTCTTCCAACTCTATGATTCTATGATTCTATGATTTTGCCACCTTCCTTTGCAAACTGCCATTTTAAACATGAATATGCCATTCACAATTGACCTTCAGTGTGTATATTTTGTTCTAAAGTATGAGTACAAAATGTCAAGAGAGAAGCACCCATTAGTCCTTTGCAGCAAATGTTTCAAACTCCTGGGCTGCTTTTTCACAATAGTACTGAGACTCTGCACAAAGTATCATTAAGTGCTGCCATTAAACATTCCTATTAATAGCTCTTTATCCAGCCCGTTCGTTCTAGTAATATTCCTTCACATGCTCTCTGAAGCCTGCAAATGCTTGTTTATAACATGAGTACTGCCCTCAGTTAGTCATGATTTGGTAGAGAGAGAGAGAGAGAGAGAGAGAGAGAGAGGCCCACAATTTCTTATCTTTCTTCATAAGTCACTCTCTCCAGATTCATAATTATGTTAATTGCTCTGCTCTCATTCCCTCCAATTTACCAAGCACTTCATAATATTAAAGTAAGCAGAAATGAATGCCTTATTCTATATGCAATTAGACGAGGGCTGTATTAAGGGGGAATATAGCTTTCCCAAATCCATAATACAATGATTGCCTTTAAAAAACGATTGGAGGAGCAGCAATGAGTGCGGCAAAAGTGTGCAACGTTCAGCACAGGCAAAGTTTTGCACTTCAGGTATATTTATCTTACTTCTCTCGGCACGGGTTGTTTTCTTCAAGCTTGCCACCAAAGCGAGGCAATTAAAAATAATGGTGATATAGTTTAATGGGACAAAGGGATCTCCAGTCCCTGTGGATAAACGATTTCTCAATGCAATTTATTTTTCCTCCTGTTTCTTGTTAAAATATGTAAATAAGTAGAGGGCACCCTGCAGTCTTTTTCATTAGCTTTTTTTTTTTTTTTTGGTGTCACTCGAAATATGTTAGCATTGTTATGATGGGTGACCTTTGTGTGGTATAGAGGTAACCCGTTGGTAATTGTGTATTGAAATCTAGGGTGATTGCTCCAGCAGTGTCTCAATAGCATAGCAAATAAATGGTTGTTTATTTTTCAGCTGTTTAAAAGCCTATCACTGTTTTACAGTTCTAAGCCCACCCTCCCATATGGTCACTGTGACTGGTGCCTCAGGTAGAATGAGCTCTACAATTTCAAACCTAACACAAAAGCCTAATTAACTCATGACAGTCTGTTTATGCCGTCTTCTCTATTATAATAGGGACTGTTAAACATCAAGCCATTCTCTGTTGGCATAGATCCCACCTGGGTTGTGTTCCTTGACCATCCCAGAGTGTGATATGATAGCATATTGTGAAATGTCTGTGTGTGTCATTATGACCATTTCCCCAGAACGCATGAAGTCAACTAGTGTTGCCAAAACTCTTTAGCTGAGACCTTTATGTCTGTGAGGTGGGGTAAAAGCAGCCCTCAGAGATTGCCACCAAGACCATATAACACCACTCCTGAAGGACCTATATTAGCTCGCAGTACATTTCCAAGCACAATTCAAAATGTTGGTGCTGACCTTTAAAGCCCTAAACGGCCTCAGCCCAGTATACCTGAAGGAGCGTCTCCACCCCCATCGATCAGCCCAGACACTGAGGTCCAGCTCCGAGGGCCTTCTGGCGGTTCCCTCCCTGCGAGAAGTGAGGTTACAGGGAACCAGGCAGAGGGCCTTCTCGGTGGTGGTGCCTGCTCTGTGGAACACCCTGCCATCAGATGTCAAGGAAATAAACAACTATCTGACTTTTAGAAGACATCTGAAGGCAGCCCTGTTTAGGGAAGTTTTTAATGTTTGATGTTTTAATGTGTTTTTAATATCCTGTTGGAAGCCGCCCAGAGTGGCAGGGAAGGCCTGGCCAGATGGGCGAAGTATAAGTAACAAGTTGTTGTTGTTGTTGTTGTTGTTGTGTTGTTGTTGTCATCACCATCATCTTGGGGCAAGCTAATTCTAAGAACTTCAGTGAGCAGTGGAGATATATCTATATATAGATAGATGATATATAGATATATAGATATATAGATATCTCCAACTGAGTGGGCTTATATACCACTGTTTTAGATAGAGATCAAAGAGAGAGAGAGCTGTGTTCCTGCTTCAAGCTGTGGTTTGGTTACTTTCAGAAGGCTGGTGGTACTCCCTTTTCAATTAGGGACACATTGACCTCTGGGAGTAACAATATGTCACAACCTTCCCAGAGGAATTCTTGGCTGCCGTTGGCCTTCCTTATCCTGGCAATATTACCACACTTTTTGGAAACGTGAAGGGACTGGGATGGAGGCAGATAGCTGCGAAAGCCCTTTCTTCTTCTTTTTAGTTGGTCCTAGCTCAAAGTGAGCTACTCATTGTTGAGTAGAGGCAGCTGTGAACTAATCCCCTGCTGAAGACTTGTGCCACCCCTAGCAGGAAAAGACAGGAGGCGGTCAGGTGGGGGGGTGGGGGGTTCACAAAATGGTTGGAGGCAGGGAAGCAGATAGGAACACTGGAAGGTGGATGAATAGGGGGGAAGCGTTCCTGCCTCACTGTGTTCTCAATGATGTCATTAGGAGTGTGGCAAGAGCACGAAGTATCAAAATGGGTTGCAGCATAAAAATGATTATTTCTGATAGCCTTAGGAAGCTTGGTCATTATTAGCTACCAACAAATTGCAGGTGGGAGGCTGAGTCGTGACTGCTTGCCTAAACTAGTAAAGGTAAAGGGACCTCTGACCATTAGGTCCAGTCGTGACCGACTCTGGGGCTGCGGTGCTCATCTCACTTTATTGGCCAAGGGAGCCAGCGTACAGCTTCCAGGTCATGTGGCCAGCATGACTAAGCTGCTTCTGGCGAACCAGAGCAGCGCACGGAAACACCGTTTACCTTCCCGCCGGAGTGGTACCTATTTATCTACTTGCACTTTGACATGCTTTCAAACTGCTAGGTTGGCAGGAGCTGGGAGCAAGCAACGGAAGCTCACCCCGTCGTGGGGATTTGAACCGCCAACCTTCTGATCAGCAAGTCCTAGGCTCTGTGGTTTAACCTACAGCGCCACCCGCGTCCCCTTGCCTAAACTAGGAGTGGACAAATCTATCATTTTGGGGTTTCCCTCCCCCTCTTATTTTTACAGTCTTAAGTTCATTTCACTTCTCTGCTGCATCTGTTTTTAAACTTTTTTTTTGTTAAGTCTCCATGAAAATTTGTACACATTTTTATATGCATTTCTGGTTATTTATTATACCCAATTCTGCGAGTACATTTCCCAGTCGTAATGCATTCTCTGCACATTATTTTCATTTATACACAATTTGTGCACGCTTTCCCCTAATATATGATTTTTGTGAATTAGGTAGGTCCACATTAAAATGCAAATGGAATAAATTTCTCTACCATCCTTATCCTAAGTGATTTCAAGGAAGCAGCAACCTGGGATTTTGCAGCCCCGTCTCTTAGCCACTCTGTCATGCTCTAATGGAGATATTCCTAAATATAAAACAATACAGTGCTATGGAACAGGCCCAAAGAGAACCTTTCTCTCTCCATTTTGGAATGTTGACAATGGCCTCCATTGTATTCTACCTTATTCTGCTAGTTTTTCTGCACTGTGAGATCTATATTAAGGTAGGCAGGTTGTTCCAGATCTGGGCTGCAGTGCGGCGATTCTTCTAGAGAGCAGGTTTTAAATACTGTTTGTAACCAGCAAAGAAAAGGTTGTCAGATTGATTTTCTGTTCAACTTTTCTGCGACTGCTGTAGGAGCGTTTGGTCAGTAGATGGAGCAGCAGGTCAGAAACTTGTCAGTTTTCCCATGTGGCATCTTTTGCGATGACCGATGCTCAGAATAAAAGAGTATTCACTTATTCCAGGTTTTATTTCCCCTCTCACCCCTGTTCACTCATTAGTGCCTTGTTTATGGAAAAGTCCCATTTCTGCCGAGAGATCTACATATACCCAGCAAGCAATTATTCCCACAAGACTGAATATTCAGTGTTGTTAAAATTTAGAAATATTGAATATTTATAAACGAGGAAGGAGTTGGCATGCGGGGGGGGGGGACACAGGCAACAAACAACTGCAGATCTTTTAACAATACTTCTTACACTCTTTGTGAAAAAGCTTTGTTTCTGGAAGCTCATCTGACTTGATGACTTCAAGGTGGTGTTTTTTTTTGGGGGGGGGGGTTCCTGTTCGTTGGCCAAGACATGTCCAGATTAGTTCCTTTAAATCCATCACGTTCTTGATAGTTCCAGCTGGTCAATCTGTATAGCTGTGCTGCTTAGTATACTATCGTGAATCGTGTTCTAGAAAGATGCTTATTTGGCACTCCCTGGTTGATTAAATCTTAAAGTACATGAAAAGGCTCTTATGCTAATCTCTAACATGAAATCAAGAGCTAGCAAGTCGCTCTAGTAATTAAGGACCAAACACATCAATTAGTATCTACTAAAACTCAGCTTCTGTACAGTTTTAATTATGTGTTGCCCATGTGCCTGGTTTCCTTTTGTGTTAAAGGATGCCTGTGTTATCTTCACCGAAGTCTGTGATGATACAGTAGGAACATCTTGTTTATACTATCATTTTATCCTAGGATAACAGCTCCTGCACTCATTTTAACTTCTGGTTTTTATTGTTGTCATCTCTCCCCCCCCCCATCTAGTGGAATAATTCTGAAGCTGGAATGAATAAAATGTAAACGTCCTCTTGCAAAATTAGGGCGCGGGTGGCACTGTGGGTTAAACCACAGAGCCTAGGGCTTGCCGATCAGAAGGTTGGAAGTTCGAATCCCCGCGACGGGGTGAGCTCCCGTTGCTCGGTCCCTGCTCCTGCCAACCTAGCAGTTCGAAAGCACATCAAAGTGCAAGTAGATAAATAGGTACCGCTCTGGCGGGACGGTAAACAGTGTTTCCGTGCGCTGCTCTGGTTCGCCAGAAGCGGCTTAGTCATGCTGGCCACCTGACCCGAAAGCTGTACGCTGGCTCCCTCGGCCAATAAAGCGAGATGAGCTCCGCAACCCCAGAGTCGGTCATGACTGGACCTAATGGTCAGAGGTCCCTTTACCTTTACCTAAGTTTGTCTGTGTTTCATCCCTGTTGAAGTTATCGCGAAAACAATATCAGAACTCTTCTCTGAGATTGTGTTTGCCATTACCTAGGGTGTGCGCAGGAGTTCTTCGTTGTGCAATTTCAATCATGAGAAGCGGGTCGCGGAGTTCTCTCTTTCGTTCAGCTTGCATGGACATCAGTAGCAGTGTGTGTGATGGGTTGGAGCCACCCTCCTGACACCAGCATCACTGATGCAAACCTGGATGGGGCACTGGCTTGGCAGTGGTCCCACTGGTGCACCCCCTTGGCCACAACTTTGCTACTTCCCTGCCCTATCCAGGGAACCAGCAGTGATGTTGGTGCTGAGAGGGTACCCCTACCCCACACCCCATTACTGATGCACATACACTATTTCTGAACATTCAGATTGGTGCCTGGAGATCAAGAGTTGAAACAGACATTCATAGAATAACAACAACACTTTTTTGTTTATACCCCACCCATCTGGCTGGGTTTCCCCAGCCACTCTGGGTGGCTTCCAACAAAAGATTAAAAATACATTAAAACATCAGTCATTAATAACTTCCCTAGACAGGGCTGCCTTCAGATATCTTCTAAACGTCAGATAGTTGTTTATGTCATTGACATCTGTTGGGAGGGCATTCCACAAGGTGGGTGCCACTTCCAAGAAGGCCCTCTGCCTGGTTCCCTGTATCTTCATTTCTCACAGTGAGGGAACTGCCAGAAGGCCCTCGGAGCTGGACTTCAGTGTCCGGGTTGGACGATAGGGGTGGAGATGCTCCTTCAGGTATACTGGGCCAAGGCCATTTAGGGCTTTAAATGTCAGCACCAACACTTTGAACTGTGCTCGGAAACATACTGGGAGCCAATGTAGGTCTTTCAAGACCTGTTATGTGGTCTCAGCGGCCGCTCCCAGTCACCAGTCTAGCTGCCGCATTCTGGATTAGTTGTAGTTTTCGGGTCACCTTCAAAGGTAGTCCCACATAGAGCATGTTGCAGTAGTCCAAGCAGTAGTCTAAGTAGTCCAAGTGGGAAATATCTAAAGCATGCACCACTCTGGTGAGACAGTCCGCGGGCAGGTAGGGTCTCAGCCTGCGTACTAGATGGAGCTGGTAGTATACCTTCACAGGGCAACATTTTCATCAATGACGCATTAATGTTGGATAGCTCAGTTGGCAGAGCATGAGACTCTTAATCTCAGGGTTGTAGGTTCAACCCCATGTTGGGCAAAAGAGATTCCTGCATTGCAGGGGGTTGAACTAGATAGCCATCGTGGTGCCTTCCAACTTTACATTTCTATGATTCTACTTTGAACATTGACGTATTCCTGCATGCTGAGCTGAGGTGGTGCCTTCTCAAAGCCTGGTAAGTGAGACACTGGGCTTTGGGAAGGAGACGTGAGGCTCTGACAGGGTCCTAGAGTCCTGTCTTCTCCTTCCCAAAGCCTAGTTAGTACTTTCCCAGCCTTGGGGAGGATGGGGGGGCTCTAGGACCCTGCCAGAGCCTTCACGCCTCCTTTGCGAAGCTGGACACCTCCTTACTCACCTTTGGGCAGGGGGAAGGGGGACCAAATTTTGGCCTCTCACAGGGCACCATAGGCCCCACGTCCATCACTGACTCCACTCTGCTCTGCTCATTTTATACACATTTCTTGAAACTGACATTAGCTTGGAATTGTAGATCTCTTTCACTCAGCACATATGCCTTTGCCCAGCTTGTTTCCTGCCTGCCTAGTTACCCAGAAACTCATTATAAGAATCCTACAAAAGAGGATGCGGGTAGATGTGATCTATACAGGTAGCTGAATCATCAAGGAATTGCTTGAGCATGTGAAACAGCCATCCTAAATGTGGAGCCCTCATAACAACTTGCATCTTCTTAGACACAATGGAGGCAGTTCATGCTGTTTAAGCTATAGGTCACATATGAACATTCTTGAACATCCTATCCCATGTTTGTAGGTGGTGGTCTTGATTCTAATAGTAATGGTGGCAACTCTACTTTATCCGGTAATTTTCTTCTGTTTCATTTATTCCTGCCACTTCTCTATCCCTAGACTCTGTAGTAAAAATTTATAGCAGGTATAAGGTGTCATTTCATGTGCGCCTTATTAGAAAACTTTGTTAATGAATGACACTTGGAAGCTGACTGCAAAACTCTCTCCATAAACATTAATTCTTCTTTTTCTTTTTTTAAATGTGAACATTACACCTAGTAATATATGTATTTGTCTCCAATAAATATTTATATAGATTTGGAAGTGCACTTCGTTATTGAAGTCTCTGCCCACTCCTTCCAGATGCAAAGCATTCTGGAGCCTGAGCCAGATATTACTTAGATATTAAGTATTTGTCTGGAGCCATGCCCAATTAATCACTGCATGAATGGCTACTGGATGAATTATGCTCATGTAGCAGTATGGAATGATCCAGCCAACTGATTACCATAGACACATGGGAAGCTGTCTTCTACTGAGTTCTGGTCAATGGTCTATGTAGCTCAGCATTGCACTGACTGGCAATGGCTCTCCCGGCCACTCCAGGCAGGGTGCTCTCCCAACCATGCCTGGAAATGCTAGGTATTGGACCTGGGGACTTCTGCAGGCAATGCGGACGCTCTACCACTGAGCTATAAGCTTCAAACAACCACAGCCCTTCCTCATACTGGAAGCTGGGAATAGAATCTCCTCTCCCCATGCCAGAATGGCAGTGGTTCTGGATGTAAAGCCTTGCAACACACTGTGTTCCTCCTGGTTCGTCTGGTGCTGATGTTAAAGGATTAAAAGGCCCATAGCTCAGTGGTAAAAGCATCTACCTTGGAAGCAGAAGGTCCTGGGTTCAATATCATCACCTCCCAAAGGATATTGTACTGCTGGAAGAAGTTCAGAAAAGGGAAACCGGAATGATCACCTCCAAGGAAGGAGTGTCCACAACCTCCCGAGGGAGACCGTTCCACTGTAGGAACAGCTCATACCACCAGAAGGTTCTTCCTGGTGTTTAGTTGGAATCTCCTTTCTTACAACTTGAAGCCATTGGTTCGAGTCCTACCTTCTGGAACAGGAGAAAGCAAGCATGCTCCATCATCCATGTGACAGCCCTTGAGATATTTGAAGATGGGTATCATATCTTGGACGCGGGTATGGTCGTATGGTCGGCAGTTCGAATCCCCGCGGCGGGTGAGCTCCTGTCGTTCGGTCCCAGCTCCTGCCCACCTAGCAGTTCGAAAGCACCCTTAAGTGCAAGTAGATAAATAGGTACCGCTTTATAGCGGGAAGGTAAATGGCATTTCCGTGTGCTGCGCTGTTGCAGGCTGCGAGAGCAGCTTCGTCATGCTGGCCACGTGACCCGGACGTGTCTTTGGACAGCGCTGGCCCCCGGCCTCTTAAGCGAGATGGGCGCGCAACCCCAGAGTCGGTCACGACTGGCCCGTACGGGCAGGGGTACCTTTACCTTTATCATATCTCCACTCAGTCTTCTCTTTTCCAGGCTAAACATACCCAGCTCCTTCAACTGTTCCTCATAAGACTTAGCTTCGAGAAGTTTATAAAATTGTGTGTGGCATGGAGAAAGCTGATGGAGAAAAGTTGTTCTTATCTTACAACTCTAGCATCTGAACATTGGAAGATTAAGGGCAGATAAGAGAAAGTACTTTTTCACACGGTGCATAGTTAAACTGTGGCACTCACTCTTACCAAAGGTAGTGATGGCCGCCAACATAGATGCCTTTAAATAGGATTAGACAAATTCATGGAGGAGAGGGTTTTTAGTGGCTACTATCCATGATGACTATGTTCTATCTCCAGAGGCAGTATGTGTGTGAATACCAGTTGCTCAGAATCACAGATGCTCTCGGGACCATGTGCTGCTTGCCACAGGTACCTGGTCAGCCACTACGAAAACAGGATGCTAGACTCAAAGGGACATTGGCCTGATTCAGCAGGCTCTTCTCATGCCCTTATGTTGTTCTCATACACAACATCTCCAGGGGGGCCGGGGAGAGTTCCCTGCCTAAAACCCTGGAATGCTAGATGGTGATCTTGAGCTAAATGGACCAGGCAGCTTCTTACCGTGACCTTGTCTCAGAGTTGGGAACTGAAAAAGATGGCCTTTACTCTGATCAATCTCTGCAGTTCTGTGATTGCCAGTAGCAGCTGTTGCCTCCAAACCATGGCAGGTGTTGCCTCCAATTAGCTCTGCTTGCAGGGATTTATGGAGGTGGGGAAAGAGGAGTGAGGTCCTTAATCATGTGTAAGACAGCCACCATGGTGGAATTCTCTTCAAACCTTCTGTGATCCATTATATTAGCTAGAGGCCTTTCCAAGCTCCTTCCTCTGTCTTAATGCCATGATGTGATTATAATGAGTGTTTCATGGATGGACAGAGAAGATACTTCCCTCATTAGAACAGTGGGTTTCAAGTACACGGCTTTTTGTATTTCTTGTGATGTGGAATCTGCTAGGCTGAGATTGATCTGCAACATTTGAAGTCTGAAGCCGTTGTGGAGCCAACTTTGACAAATAAAAATACCGTTTGTTGGGGCTAAGCCATGTAATGAATCCAACTTTTCAGTTGCAGGGACTTCATCATATCTGTGCAAAGCCAAACTTTATAAATATAAGTAACTTGGGTTGGGTTTTTATTCGGCTGAGTTAGCTGCACTTAATAAAAAGGAAGCAGGGATTACCATTTGGCTTTGCTTAAGCCAGGGGTGGGAATGCTCTGGCTCTCTGGATGTTGTTGAACTTCAACTCCCATCTGCCCCAGGGGATCATGGGAATTGTAGTTCAACATACAGAGCGCTAACCCCTGGCTTAATCCTTTATCCTCTCTTTGGAGCACATAATTTACCAAGTTCTGCATTTGTTCATTTGCTTTCGCACTGAATATTAATGCCTGGGGGGGGGGAATCTATCTGGCTGGGTCTCAAAGTATTTTTAAAATGGTCCAATAAAGGTACTGTTCATCATTTCTCTTCCTCTCTGTTTCTCGTTCTATTGAACCAACACATCTACCCAAACTGTGATCTGTTAGAAAAAGGATAGCAGGTCACCGGCTTTGTGTTGTACATCCTAGACTTAAATGATGCAATCTTCTAGCTTCAGTCTTAATACTGGAAAACAATTCCTTGTTCTTTTGGATAGCACAAACAATGTGGTTGCGACATTACCAAGTGGAAGCAAATTGGATCCACTGGGGCACACTGACGAAGTCTTTAAAAAATGCAACGGACCAGTGAAACTCTCTCACAGCATGCTGTCTCTTCTGCATCACCAGTTTTAGGAATTTATTTGTCCAAATGTATTCACAGATAACACCAATAACGGGCTTCGGGCAAATGGGAAACAAAAAGTGGTTGAGCCAGCCTATGCAAGAGTGGCAAACCATGGCAGGAATAAACTTTCCAGTTCAGACAGAAATGACATGCTAAATCCATTATGAAGATCGGCAGAGCAACTCATGGCCTACATGAAGCACAGAGTTTGGCATGCTTAATCCCATGGAAATCAACCATGAGCCTGGTCATGGAGGTATTGAGGTGAACTCACTGGGTACATGGGGATGCACCAATTCAAAACATCTCCAATTCATGCTAGGTGTGTTCAGAGGAACTGAAGTGCAGACTGAATCTAATGGGATGGGATGCGATGGAAAATGGGGTGGTGGTAGAATCTAGCACAGCAACCTGGAAGAGTGCAAAGCTGGCTGAGTGAACAGTGACCATGAGCACTCCGTGCTTCAACATTTTGTTGCAGGAGACACACCTATATTATATTATCACATTTTCTTTTGCTTTCCATTAGGGAAGGAAAGGGACTGGAACGTAAAACCTAGACAAAGAAGGAAAGAACGCTAATGAGGAAAAACACTGGGGGAGGGTGATGAGAAATATTAGGGCAAGGAGTGCAAGTAAATAGGACAGAATTAAGCTTCTTAATCACTTTTAATTTTATAGCTATAAAATCTAATGGTTAATTTCTCTGGCTTTTTTATTCTCTAAGCTCCTTAATTACTTAAATTACCTTGATTGTGAGTCCCTTGGGGAGATGTGTGTGTGTCTGTGTCTCTGTGTGAGGTGGGATACTGTAATCCACTCTGAGCCCATGGGATAGGGCAGGCTATAAATCTAATAAAATTATGCAGATCAAAGGGATTGCCCAGATGTACTTCCTGTGTAGAATTTTGTTTGCGTGATTCAGGTTTTCAAGGAATGTGGGTTGTCTGTGCGTATGGAAGGACTGGTTGAAAGGGCAGAAAGATGCGTTGGGAAGGAAATGGAATTAAGAAAGGACATAAAGATTCATCATAAACTCAGTGGGACTCACTTATGAGTAGATTTGTATAGAACTGCATGCTAAATATCCACCCTTTGGCTACAGTAAGTCTTGTGAATCTACAAGGGGTGCCAACCTGAATGAAATATTGGGGGGACTCTGAAGAAGAAGAAGAAGAAGAAGAAGAAGAAGAAGAAGAAGAAGAAGAAGAAGAAGAAGCCCCACATAATCAATCACAAGATATGACAAATGTACACTATTTCAAAGGCAATGCCCATCAACTTGGCGGATGGGCTGCCTCCCTCAAATATTTTATTGGGGAGGTGAAAGGACCTTGGCCCTTAGGAGTTGGCACCTATAAATTACTTCTGTTGCCATTCAGGAAATGTTTTGTGGTGAACAGTTTTATACTCCCTTGCAGCTGATCATCACAGCATCCTGCTAAGCATCTATGAGGTGTTGGAGCTTTCTGTATATTTCCAAGAATGTAGTCCATAAAACCTAATGTGGGAGCCTCTCTCTATTTTTTTGAGGTAGCCATTTCAGCCAATCATTCCTCCAAATTAAAAAGCCATCACTTGTAATTTGACTCAATTAACAATTTTATAGGTGGCAATTAACTTTATTGTTAATTGATTCCTCATGAACAAAATGCTAAAGGGAAATATGCACAGAGTTTTATATTTAAAGTGCTAAGGAAAAGTACGCAGATTTTACGTTTATGCCAATTGTGGAGAGTATTTTAATGCCAGGTTCGCTATGTGTATGTGTTTGTGTGTGTATATATAAAACATTATTAGTTTCAGGACACAAATATTTAATGGCTGCCACACAATCCATTCAGCAATAGATAATAACACCCTTTGTTTGTGAAATCACAACAGTCATGTCTGTGGTGCTTTGGAAAATGAAACAAATTCCAGCTGTAAAAGACAATTATCTAAAAATAAGAACG